>NW_004955418.1:27060394-27129576 GCF_000276665.1 Chinchilla lanigera | reverse complement strand
CTTCTTCTTCTTCTTCTTCTTCTTCTTCTTTTTTTTTTTCCTTATTCTTATTATCTTTTGGTAATGGAGGATCAAACTCAGGACTTTGCACTGAGCTATATCCCCAACACTTTTCTTATTTTTTGACACAGGGTGTTATATGTTAAATTGCTAAACTCCCCAGCTGGGTTTGAATCTGTAATCTTCCTGTCTCTCAGAGTGCTGCAATTATAGGCTACCATCCAGGCTAGTGGATTTCTAAATACAATTATTCAATAAAAGGAACAAGGGTTTCTTGGCAAAATTGTTGATTCTAATACTATGCTAGGAAAGTGAGCCTGCAACATCTTAGTGTTTGAAGTTAGGGATGTAATAGTAATATTTTTTTAAACAGGATACTGGCATGTCAAATTTACACAGGAAATACCCTGAGAGAGCTATAAATAGCCAGACTGTAAGAATTTGGGCAATGAAATCAGTAACAATACCATGAGATTATAAAAACATGGAATAAAATAGATGCCATGAGTCCAGACAGGTAGAAATAAATGATTAAATAAAAAGTGCATACATTTGAAAAACTGCACTTTTTCAGAAGAACTCCAGTGAATACCTGTAGAATAATTTAAGGGAATAGAAAATTACCATTAGAAATCCATAATAATATTTGTCCCAGGCAAAATCTATTAGCAAGATTTAAAATTAATGGATGAAACTTTAAGGAGAAACAAGATGCTTTCATAGCCTTAAAGTATCTCCCCTAAAATGTGTTTGGTTACTGTGGTGACTTTAACATATATCCACAGATTGCAATTAACCTCCTTCTTCTGGTTTGTTGGCTAAATTTAGTGACTTTGCTCTAATGAGTAGAATGTGAAACTGGAAAAACAGTAAGTTTGTGTTTCTATAACCTAGCATCTGCCAGGCTAACCAAAGAATGGCTCTTGGTTAACATTATCAGTAAAAAAGACATCATAGTCATATACTTCCTGATATGTTCTGAGAAGACTGCACAGTCTCTGTTGATTTCTTTCCCCAAATCCATAACCCCAGTCTAATCGTGGGAAATTACCAGATGAACTCAAGCTGAGAGATGTCCTACGAACTACCTGGCCACACACAAGACAAGCAATGCAATATTTAAACTTGTGTGTCTGATTTATTTCCCTTAAGGTGGTCCTATTTACCTAAAATGCCTCAAGTGTATCCTTCTGTATGCCAGAGTAGTACTACAATATATATAAATGTCATATTTTTCATCCATTCAGCTGTTGGTAGGCATATGGACTGTTTCCAAACCCAAAGTATAAAGAGTATCCTAGAGGATAGATATTAGGAAGGAGAAGTGGAAGGAGGAATGAGATGGTAGAGGGGAGAGGAGGGAATGGAGAAGATATTTTAAAGAAAAACAAGAATTGAAGAAAAAACAGAAATGGGAAGGGGAAGAAGGTTTAGAGGGAGGGGAAGGAGAGGGAATAAAAAGAGAGTTAAGTGCCATGTACACGGACAAATTCCCCATGATGAATGTTAGCATTATGGACTGATGAAAGAAAATACCTAATCACAGAAGTGTCACACTCAGCAGAGACAGAGAAACACCAAGACATTGACCCAGACTGGAGGTGACCAGGAGATACGACATGGACATAGGACGTGATTTCATGAACTGGATCCCGGAACCGAAGAAGACAGAAAGGAAACGGGAGAAACTGGGCTGCCGGTTTTGGTAGAGGTTGACATTAGCAAAGCCGGGAGAAGTGAACGGGGAAGTTCTCTGGCCTATTTTTTGCAATTCTTTTGTCAGTCTAAAAGTAATCAAAGGGAAATACGCCAGGAATAAAGATAGGTTGGCAGGGAATTTACCGAATTGTGGAAGCCATATGAATTGCACCGTACTCCGAGGCCAAACAGCCACAAATGATATCCAAGGAAGGCAGGGAAGGGGACCCCCCCTGATGTGTCACAGCCCGCACAGCGTGGCTTGTAGGACACTGACCCTGGGCATGAGGTCTGTTGACAGGGTAGGCTCCGCCATGGCTGTGGGTGCGAGCTTACCAGCCGTAGGAGAAATCCCTGAGCTTTCTGCTTCTGGCATCCATAACCCTCTACTTCTGCTGGAATAGAGGATGTCCCCTGTGGTCAATGGAGGTTACGTGTAAGACACGCTGGGCTGTCAGTGTCCGGCGCATTCTCAGTTTCTCTAGAGGGAGGAGGATCCCCGTATGTGAAGGGCGTTCAGAACAGCCAAGAAGAATGGCAAACTGTCTTTTCTTGGCACAATTAGAACTTTCAATGCAATATAAAGAAAGTCTGAACAATTGATTCAGTGTGTTTAGCTGTATAGAACAGAAACCTAGATAGAAAAATAAGATAAAGACAACACTGTTTCTTAAAGCTTTGAAAGAAAATGTGTTTTGATTTGACTTGACTTCCCAGTATTCATTTTCTTATAGCTCATCATTCTTCTATATTATCTGTCCTGCATCTTTATTGAGAAAAAATAATCGCTGAGTTATTTACAAGGATAAAAAATGTATGCCTTCCCTTTTCATTAAAGACACTATTTGGGCACAAAATTTCTTTAAATTTTTTGTCTGTTTTATTAGTGTGTATTAGTTACACAAATCAATGGGTTTCATTTTGGCAGATTTGTAGCACACTTTGAGCATTTCTTAAGTTTTAAATATATGTTACTTATTAATTACTGAGTGCATCAATGATGTAGTTTATGAAGAAACCAAAGAGCTATTGATTTGTACTAAAAACCTTCAGACAAGGCAAGGACAGTGTTCTTTTCTCTTTCTTCTTCGGTGAGTAACGTGTGGGTCAGCTGAGTTGCCCAGAGAGATCAGCAAGTTCTCCTTTCCTGTTACTATGTCACTCTCAGTCTCATTTGCGATCTCTGTTCTGACTCCATTTGTTCCCTTTAAAAGCCTATAGGCCGCTGACTGGCTTTGAAATGGAGAGAATAAAGCTGGTAAACTCTGGCCAATGATTACATCCTTGCCTGCATGAGAGAGTCTGGCTCCGATCACGATGAAATATCCAGTGAAAGAGAAAAGGAAATGTGCTCTTTTTGGCATTAATCATTAGCTGTTGCCAGGGGATTTAGAAGAAAAAAATGGGCTCTTTCTGTGTAACATTCATTGTAAATGTCCTCACCCCACCAAAGGCTTGGCTCGTAATGAAGTTACCGACTCCTTGCAGCCACTGGAGGACAGCTGGCCTTGACCTTCCACCTATAACCCAGCTATATTTGAAGGATGATGCCAAGATGGAGTGGGCTTGGACAATCGAAAGCGAGGCTTTCTGTTTAACTTCTTGTTGGTTTCTCTCGTAAGCTAAATCACTGATGTGTTTAATTAGGAATTAATAAGTAACATGGATAAACTTTGTGTACAAAATCTCCACTTAGCTTCAGGAAAAGAAGGACAGAAACAACTACATTGACCCAGACCTCTTGTCCAGGGCCTGCTATATTGGGGGTGTTTGGGGCCAGCTAAGAGTGGGAATTTTTCTTTTCTTATATGCCAGAAAGAAGGACCAAGAGAAGATTTTCTGGCTGAGTGAGACACAGAAAACAAGAACTTGAAAAATGGGATTATTAAAATAAACACAGCTTTTTTTTTTTTTTTTTTTTTTTTTTTTTTGGTTTTTCTCTGGTACCGGGAACCGAACTCACGACCTTGTGCTTGCCAGGCAGGCGCTTTTGCCACTGAGCTAAATCCCCAGCCCCCACAGCTTTATTATTGCCCCAAGCTTTCCTGCATGATAAAGAAAAAGGAGACAAGGTCCCTACCCTTGAAACAAGAATTATAATAAGTCTTAATGTTCCAGGTAAGAGGGAAAATGTTATGATAAAAGTTCTTATAATAACAATAGCAGTAGCTAACATAGACTGAGCAAATGCCATGTAAATTTAAAACAATGTGCCAAACTTCATTTTAAATTAATTTTTAATCTTCAAAAAATGTCTATCTGGAAGTGCTTTTTCCTGATATAACAGATAAGGAAGGTGGACTCAGATATTGTAAGAAAATTGCAAAGTGACCCAGCCTGAGAATTCAGGTGGTTTACCAGGTCACAACCTGACTCTCAGTGTGGCCCAAGGTGCCTCTGGCTGTCCAGGGGAGGGTAAGGGAGACCCCCAGCTTCCAGCAGGTGTGTGGGAAGAGAAGTCCCAGACCAGGCGTTCTGCTCTGCCGGAGGTCAGGACCCTTGGGAAGATCAGCTGGACTTGTGCATCCAAGGACGTTCAGCACACATCCTTTCCCCAAATTTACATCATTAAACAGAAATTACCATGCCTTATGTAAAGGTAAGTTTTCACCAGTGTTTGGATTCCAGCACTGTTTTAATCCAAATGAGTAACTGTAGCTGCTATCAGCAGCTTTTTTCGTTTACTTCTTTGGGACATTTTATCTATCTATCTATCTATCTATTTATTTATTTATTTACCTATAAAAATCTCAGCCCAGTACAAGGAATGCTTCTTGCTTTCTCTTGTCCCTGTCTGGTGCAGGTTATCAAAGTGACACTGCCACATCTAGTCATCAGGAGATCTAGTTAACTCCTGTCTTCCACACAGAACTGCCCCATGCCATCTAGCTGGTGGGTCAAGATGTAGAACAGAGGATGTATCTTAGTTACTTTTCTCTCCTTGCTGGGACAAAATAGCCAACTCCAAAATTAAGGAAGAAAAAGTTTATTTAGTTCATAGTGTGTGGAGGTTTCAGGCCATAATCAGCTGGCTCCAAGGCAGAGTGGCACAGGGCACAGGGGCAGCAGTTTAAGGCGGTAGAAGACACCAAAAGCAGCAAGTGCATAAGGGGGAGAGGAAGCCTCTTTTTCTCTCTTACACTGTAAGCAGGCTGCCCCCACTCAGGGCAGGTGTAGCACCCATATAAACTCCATGCCCTCCTCTTGCACAGGATGAGGATGTTTACAAAGTGAAAACTCTGGCTCCCTGCTGCGTCCCTTAGTTAGACTTCTAAACTTCTCCAGCTGACACAAGGTATCAACCATTACAGGATGCAAGAGAGCAGAGGGCAGACTAGACACAGCCTCTTCTCACACAGAGCTGGTCAGAATATCCGGAGCCTGGGAAATGTAGCTTAGCATTGGTTCCAAGTAGAAGAGGCAAACTGTGTATTTGTGGACACCAGCTTTCTCTCAAACACAAACTCTAAGAAATTTCATCATCGCACACACCTCAGACTAAATTTTAACTTAGGGGATGAAAAGGAGAAAGTCTCAAGTTTTTGGTCCTTGGAGCCAAAGGGAGAAAGTCACATACAACATAGCTTGAGAAACTGCACTGCTGTCCTTCAGGCAGTCCTGCAGTCAACTTGTAGTTCTAGCTCCTGGCTTTTTAAATGGCCACCCTCTTCCAACCTGGTGTTGGTCTTTTAGATTCTGCTGGTAAAATCATCCCACCTTTCCTTCCCCCACCCTGGAACCACCCCCTTTTGTACTGGGAAATGTATTTCTCTGTCACCTTGGTGGTATCTTAGCAAACTGAGTTGTTAACTATTCGTCTATTTCTTGATTTGATTTTATTAAAAAGTAAATCATTACTAATTTCTTAAAAGGTATGTTTGTCACTAACTTTACAAAATCCTGAAACAAGAAAACAAAAGATTCTTATGTCACAATTCTCAGTGTTGGTGTTGTGTAATAGGGAAGGCTATCTCTACACATCAAATAAAATACTCTAAGGCAAGTATGAGCATGTTATGAGAATTAAATAGCTCATAAAATGAATGATTTAGTCTTTCAAAGCATTTGATATTTTTTACTGTGTCTGCTTTGGAAGAAACCAACCTTGCCCTGGGTGCTAGAGCTGATCAGCTAGAGCTGATCACTGCTCATCGGTCAGTCAGGAGGAAAGCTTAGGAGCTCACACTCTGGAGACAGGTTGCTTGGGTTTTGTAAGCTGTGTGTCCTTGGGTAAGTCACCCAATCTTTTTGTATCTGGCTCTGTTTAACTATAAAACAGAAATAGTTTTAGCATACCATTTTGGGCTGCTGGTAGGATTAAGTGAAATTAATCTTAATGACAGCCGCATGAGATGGCTGCTATTATTTATACATGTAAAGCACTTAGAGTAGGGCTTGGCACATATTAAGTAATTGATGTATATTAACCACAGTCATCAGTGTCTTAGTCATTTTTGCACTGTTAAAACACAATCCTGACCTCCAAAACTTAAGGGAGGAGGTTGATGTTGGGTTACAGTTTCAGTCCATAACCAAGAGGCTCCAAGGGAAAAATAGGATGGCAGAAGGTCTTGACAGAAGAAAATGTACTAAACCCACGGTAGCCAGGAAGCAGTGTACAAAAGGAGGAGCCAGGCAGGGAGACGACCCCTTCAAGACAATGCCCCCATTGTATTCGTTTCTACCTGCTAACAACATGCTAATCCGCTGATGACAGGTGAGAGTTCACCACAGGTACTGTGAAGTTAGCTTCACTTCTATCTGTGTCTCTATTTTATGGGTATTGCTTGGATGGAAAACATGTTTCTTGCCTAAGGCTATAAATACAAGTTTGAGAGATTTTTGAGAACGTGTGAACAGTACCTCATTGGACCTTTATCTACCCAGGAGTCAGAATATTTTTTGTGTTTGTTATGCAGTGTATAAAAAAAAACCCTCTACTACATGTCCAGAAATAGCATATACAGAATTTTAAAATCAATCAATAGCAAGTTTTCTTGGTGGTTTTGTGAAAAGGATAGAATTTTTAAATTTTTAAATTTTTATTTTTGAAAGCAATACAATTTTTTGGTACATTTTACATATATACAATAATAACATTCATCATAAGGCATTTGTACCTGTACATAATATATCTTGCTACTTCTTTTTTCCCCATCCCCTATTTTTTGTTGACAAAAAATGAAAATTAGAACTATTAACAAATTACACTTTTCTATGCTATGTCAGGCTGTCACCCTTTTGTAAAATCAAAAGTCATTTGTAATTGAGATAAGCCGCATGGAGGACTACACATTTGAAACACGCTGCATTAAACCTGCCTCCTCCAGTGAAATCCTGGTAAGTCCTCTGTTATTTTCCATTGTACCTGCTGACAAAGACTAAAGGGAAGAGGGCTGTCACCAATGGTGTGAAAAGCTCGATGAATAATTGCCTTCTCCTCAAGAGAGTCCTTTGCCCTAAAAGCCTTTAACTCCAGATCATCTGTCTTTAGAGCATCGTGGGCACATAGGCCTCCTGTCTCGTCTTCCAAATTAAGGGCACTCAGCAGAGCTGCCACATTGGGCACTAATGAATTCTCAGAGACTAATCTGAGCGGTAATGAGGACTGGAATCTGTCACTCACTCTCCCTGGAGGTAACAGTTCACACACCCTTACATCACCCCATTAAAATAACTTATTAGCTGCGTAGTTTGTCTGCTGCTATTCGTTAAGAAGGTGTGATCAAAGAGACATGCTTTTGGACAAGCGACACAATTTAATTCGTATTGTTCTCTGTTTTTATGGCTGAATGTCTACAGGACATGCTGCAGGTAAATCAAAGCATTTTACACAGGATGTAAGTATCTTACGGGAAGTATCAAAAAATCATGACTTTTTACCAATCAAATGAAAAACAAAGGTAGCTGAGAATCTGCATCCAGTTCAGAATTGAGGGGAATCTTGCACACTCCGTTCCCTGTACTTCTCGCTCTTGTTTTCATAAAAGGCTTTCAGTAGAGGTGTAATGCATTATGCCATGAAACCATTGTTAAATTATTCTGAAAGCTAAACTGGGAGGGTAAATTTAGATAGAATAACCAGGAGTGGAGTGAAATTTTTATCAGAAATCTAGCAGATTATGTAAACACTTTGCTGTTTAATTTTTGTCAGTGTATCTCAGTGATACTGTGGGTTTTGATCTCATACAGAGATTACTGAAGTTCTGGGTCTCCCTTTTGAGAAAGGTATAATCTTGGGGGATATCATTTAGCCTTTCATGTTCACATGCAGAATGAGAATAAAATGATTCTCCCTCATACTTGTGTCCTTGGGAGGATTACATGTAACTTTGCCTGTCCCTTGTAAATTTTCAAAAATATCTATTGCTATCCCAGTCACCATGGTTGTTCTGTTTCCTCCAACAAATTCAGACACTTTTTTATATTTTTAAATTGAAAACATTTTTGTTTGCTTTTGATGGATATTTCAAATATAACACCTACAGAGTGCAGTTTACAAGTATTGGAAAGCAACTTGGACTCCTTATTAAACCAAGTGGTCACTTTTGCAGCCCTGCAGCCCTCTACTTACCCATCCTTCACTGAAGAGGGCCATATCTTGCATAGTTCTACTAGCTTTTATCTTTGTGATTTTAACTAAGTACCTTTAACTTTAAAGCTTCATGTTCTTCATCCTTGGAAAAGAGACAAAATACCTCTTTTTCATGGCACTGTGCAGATTAAATCAAACGAATGGTGTGAGCCATCTATCAGCACACACAAAGGCTCAAAAACCTGCAATGGTTGTGATTGCTCGTGACTCCACTGGTCCACCGTCTCTCTGCAAGAGGCAGCCCTGTGTCATTTCCTGACAGTTGTGTAAATGCAGGCTGTACCTCTTCACCCTTTTCTGTTCTCTCTTGTGTCCTCAAAAGCCTGCAGTCCCCAGGAAACTGCCTGGAGGTGGACTGGTTTGAGAACAGAACTTTTCAAACTAGACCATGTCATACTTCTATAGACTGTCTGAGTTTGGCCTCATTCTTTCAGCAAGCTATGCAAAGCTCCTATGTTAGTGTCCTAGTTGTTATGTTTTTCGATCATTAATTGACTAAGTATCATTAACACAAATTTGAAATAACATTAAGATTCATGTTATTAGTGAGGAGCACAAATCACTCATAGACTTCCCAAACTGCAGTGGCACCTCAGTTCACGACCTTCATTTTCGCTATGATTTTGGTCACAGAATTCCTTCCACTGCAACCAGAATTGTGGAAAGAATTAAGTTTATGAATGTAGGTACAACTGTATAGGGTAAAAAGAATAGTTTAAAAGTAGCAGTTATATGGGCACAGTTATTCCATAACAGGTAGAAGAAGAGATTTCAGTTAATTTTGTATTTTTCAGAGTTCATAAATTCATAAGCACCCAACAAAATCTCACCCGAATGCTGTTTGAACAAATTGGACTCTTTCTTACATTTGGACCTTGGCATGAACATGTTCTGAAGGTTTTATTCATGAGAAACATACAATTGAGGCATTAACTTTCCACCATTTTGCATGAAATGTGTCTTTCCAGATTTATGTTCCCTACAAATCTTATCACAGTTTTCTAAAATGCAGTATAGTTTCTTTTAAAAAATTATTTTAGATATTTTGAAAGTACACATAAAGCAAAAGCTCTGGTATTTTTCTTGTGAGGTCTGCCACATCCTCCAGAGATAGTTCACCTCTTTGAAGAGAAGAAAAAATGAAAGTAGTAAATTAGCCCTTATTTGTATAGTGTCTTATAAGGCCCATCATATATTAAATGATGCTTTGCATATATTGAATCATTTAATCCTCACCTCAGTCCTATGAACCGATACTATCGTTATTTCCATCTTACATTGCAGCAAAGTGAGCTGCACAAAAATAATTTTCTGAAAGTCACACAGACAGACCTGAAAATCAAACATGATGATTCTTACCCTAAAATATCACCTGTCTAAATCAATTGTTTAGCCAAAGTCTTTTGAATTTGTTGACATTGAACTTGTGACATATCCATTGGTGTTGTGGACTGCTGTCTTGATGAGTGCTACTGGTATGAGTCCTAGCTAAAGAAAAAAAAAATGCTTTCATTTGGCCTGAAACTCTCAACTTAAGAGAAATACTTTAGGTTTTTTTGGCCTGTGATAATTTGTATGACTGTTTTAGGTAAAGCAACTGAGAGAAGATATTTATCAAATCACATTACAAATTCCTGATTCAAAATTGAGTGGATCGCTGGCTTTTGAAGGTGGCATGGAGACTGAATCAGGCTCAGAGCTCAGAAGCAAACAAATTCTATACCTCTTTTAGAAATTGGTCATAGAGAGAAAACTGTAAAAGTTGACCCCCCACTGTTAAGCTGCTGTGTGGTTCTGAGAGGGGACCCTAATTCACGGCAGGTTCTGATTTGACTGGGTCATTTATGATAATTCCACTTCCCTTTCCAGTACTGATTGAAAAAGCAGTACTTCGGCCAATCAGAAAACAACCTTCCCCCAGCTGTCTTTTGCTCAGGAATGTGTGACCTAACTTGTCCCAGTCCTGATCAATGAACACACTTGTCCCAAGCTGAAGGGAGTTATCTTCTCTCCCACAAGGGTGAAAGTTTTGGGAGTGAAGTCACCCCCGGGGACAGCAGAGGAGAAAGGGACAGGCCCGGAGCATGGAGGTCTTCAGCTGCTGGACCTGTCAGTACCAAGCCCACACTACCTGTAACTTCGTTTTTGTAGGACAAACACATTGTGTCGTAGTTTAAGTTTGTTTGAAGCTGACATTCTGTTAATTTAACCCAAATGCATCTTAAGAACTCATCTTTATTCTTGAGATCCTGCCACAGAATCCCAGATTTAAAGGAACAATTAAGATCTGTGAAGTTGGAATCACTGATAATTTGGTTCCAACACATGAAGTGGCCCAATTCACCACCACACTAGGGAACACACAATGTAACCATGTCAGTCACAAGGGAAGCACTTTCATATATATTATCTGTATGTACCTTTATTCTATAGCTTGAATTATTATCTATAGTCTACTTTGTCTATACTCTTTAAATGAAAGCACAAAAGATCAGAGTGGGTTAATGCTCCTGAACTCTTTGATTCAGATGACTCAGGTTAGGAAGGATGGAGCGCATAGGTTCTAGATCATTTTAGATGGAAGGAATTTCTATTTGCAGAATGGAACATTACATGCCACTTTAAATATCATACACTATCACTCCTCCCTCACTGCATTTTCTTATGGCAAATCACCATGTGCGTGACATTTGGTAATTCTGAGGTTTATATTTCTCAAGTTTCTTTCAGTTATAATGTGTGTGTATGTGCATTTCTGCAATACATATGAAATATATTTAATTTAGCCTTTAATTTCTTTATTGTCTCATAATTCTCCTTTTCTTGGATTTGCTAACTTAGAACATTGTAATGGGATCCTAAATGGAAAACATTTGTTACTCATTCTGGGGCTGCTAAGTGAATAAAATTTGGATAACATAGCAAAGAAAGATGATTATCACATGAGAGTGAAGCAGTCCAATGCAACATAATGTCTATCGCAGATGACAAAGTCTCTGTGGAGTCACATTTGTTGCTTTCAAAAGTCTTAAATTCTTCAGAGAGTGCTACTGCAAATACTTTTAATTCTCATGAAACAACTGGTCTGGGAAATTTAAAGGAGCAAGTAACCAACCAGAAATCATTTTCCGACTCAACCTTCTAGTGCTTTCTCCTGAGTGTATTTCTTTTGAAACCAAGATAACTTGCATTTGTTGTAGTTTCAGACATTAACATGAGATTATTCTTATCATGATCAAAAGCTGGAGGAGTTCAAACCCATGGGGCCATGTGGATTGTTCAGAGATTTTGCAGAACCTAGGGCTGAATCATAAGGCTGAGCAAAAGCAGACACCTTGGAAAGAAGAAAAGGTTACGTTAGACTGGTCAGCATGATTACCCAGCTTAACTTCAAAGAGCTCGGAACCAAGACAGAAGCAAATACGGCTTCCCAAAGCCTGTTCTGAGTACTGGTAATTACAGTGTGTATGGATAGAAAGGATTCCATGGACATGGTATGCAGAATTTATTTAGCTGAAGATCCACTGTGTGTGTGTGTGTGTGTGTGTGTGTGTGTGTGTACTTGTGATCATAATGGGATCAAAAACACACCTTGGAAAATATTGGGCTATGACATGGAAAAGTTCCTTTTGAAATAGTTATCTATATGAAAATAAAGAAGATACAGTGGAGAACATTTATTTCCTCTTACCCATTTTTGTGTGGAAGTATTGCTTTAAATCATTGTTTAAGCTGAAATAATAATAACAGTTTGGATAGTGTATATCATAATTTGTTTTCAAAATAGTTACATCTTCATTTCTTCTTTTTATTTCTAAGGATACCCTGAGATGAAAATTAGAAAACTGTGGACCACAGGCCCAGTTTGGCCAACAACCTATTTGGTATAGTACGAAAACTAGAAATATTTTAAAGGTTTATTAAGAAAAAGTAATATCTGTCAGAGATGATACATGTCATGCAAAGCCTAAAACATTTAGTATCTGTTTTTTTACAGAAAAATTTTGCCAGCCCCTGGACTTGGTTATACGATTATGCAGTACTAACACGTGACACCTATATCTCAGTGCTTTTGCCCAATGAAGTACATTATTTGTCAGTGCCACATGCCTAAAACAGCTTGGCAGGAGTCTCTGTGTCTCAGGGCCACTCAGAAATCAGGCCTGACAGAATCTCCAGGTCAGTGCGTGCTTAACAGTCCCCACAGCAACAGGGACACGATGTGCAGAATCCTGGCTCAGAACTTGCCCCTGGGCTCCGAGTGCAGCGCCTCTGCTCACATTCCAGGGGCCAAGCTGGTTGCGCAGCTCCTGATGGCTGCAGAGGAAATGCACTCCAACTTCATGCCTGGAAGAGGTGCATTCAGAAATGAGTGGCGAACAAAGATATGAATGCAGGGTGCACCCGCGCAGGAAAAAGTCATGTGTGTGCACAGGAGGCTTGTTCCAGAAGAAAGAGGCTGGAACCACACCCATGAAACCTGATTCACTGATCCCTCTAGATCTATGTATTTATAGTGCTATCGCTATGACATAAACTGATGTGTAGACACATTTCTATTATGTGGGAGCTGAATTTTTGTTCTATGTACCTGTTTATTATATACTGTATACGAAAGCATACATATATACATGTGAAATAGATTTTTGGGTAGCAATGTATCTATCAAGAGATATCTACTATATAATTACTAGATTATTATCTGAGATATACTCATTTTTATGTAATGGAGGGTGGTCTGATAAACAACTTGATGCAGATTGATAAATGTGGGCTTCAGTGCTAAATATTTAATAGATATATCTATAGGATAGGAATTAAAACATATTACAAGTGAAATCAGGTCTCATAGTGCATGGATTTCAGATGTCATGTTTGTATGTGTGTATGTGCATACAATCTATATTAGTGGTATTACTAAATATATTTATACTTCCTTCATATACAAATAGAAACATACACAGAGAGGAAGAGAAGTATGTATGTGTGTGCATAAGACCCTGTCACGCATGAGTTACAAGAAGAATATGAAAATAAATTTAAATATCATCTTTAGAGGTAGTATATTCTAGTCTCAAAGAGACTAACACTTCTTGGTATAAGATAACATGTGTTACCTTACATCATTGTATTTACCTCAAATCTGTCTGAATTTTAAATGATGCAATTTTCACCTCAAAGCCTGTCATTTTAAGGAGCTATTTTCTGAAAGAATAGAAGGAAGGGATTTAGGAAGAGAAAAGGATGGAGGGAAGGAAAGAAAGGAAGAAACTTTATTTTAATGAGAATAGTTAACTTTTAATCAAACATTTTGAAGGTGGGCCTTGTGTGCAAAATGTTTGCTTAAACTAAAGGCACCACAATTTTTCCAGAGAACTAAAAACATTTGGAAAATCATAAAAGGATAAACATTAGCATTAGAAGGAAGCATACAGTTGATTCTAGTCTGTCGTCCTTGTTCTACAGTTGAAGATGGTGAGGTTAGTTATGCAGATTTCTGCTTAATCTTACACGTGTACTTCCTGTTCACTAATCCCCCTCTACCTTTCTAAGTAAATGCCGTCTATAACTTGGAGGTTGTGCTGGAGAGGCATTTGTATGATTTCAGGTTGGAATACTCACTCTGACAAAGAAGAGTGGGCCCTCTCCTGAAAAAGGGAAACCTGCTTGGTTTCAAGGTCCCTGTGAATCGACAGCATCCTCACAACAGGTCTACATGCACAAGGTCAAAATCGATCACCCACCTCTGAACGTGTGCTGGCCACAGCTTTCTTGGCTCAGCAGTGAAGCTCGAAAATTGTGGGTGATAAATAATTAAAGGGACCATTTTATGAGTTTCACGTCTGCATCTTTTCTTGGATCAGAGGTGATTGATTTTTTAGCCTTGTACTTGGCTATTCTATGGGCGTACGCTTTGTCATGGGAGAGCTATCATTACTAACATAGCAAGATTCCGAAATGATCAATTCCTGGTAGTGCTGGTGGTGGTGGGAGCAGGGATCACTAAAAGGGAGAATTATTTACAGAAGAATGATTCAAAATATTTAAAGGGGAGAGATCTTGTAAAACATTCACCCTTGGAAGAGCCTGAGTCTCCTTCCATCTGTGTTTGGGGAATGGTTAGGAGCAGTGTGGGAAGTCAAATAAAAATGGAGAGCAGGGATTTTCATTGCTTTTAACGACAAGGAGAGTATGGGCAGGGCGGGCGGGGAAGAGCCAGAGCACCTGTGCTGGAAAAGGAATGAGAGAGCCTCACACCAGTGTTCAGAGGACTGCTGCGCATGCAAGATTGAAACTAAACCAAAGAAGTCATTTTCATAAAACCTGTCTGCCTGCCCATAGAGACAAGACAGAGACAGCGTCAAGTTGTGGCTGGATTACTAAATCCATCTGATGGGGCTTGACCCTGAGTGCCCCGGGTCCCTCTTCTGTGGGCATCTCTAGCTTTTCCATCTTTTCTTTGAAGTCTCCATAGTCTCATTGAATTTCTTCTGGAGTTAATCTGCACCACTGGGAAACAGGACTAACTGGCTTTAAAACCTCTGATTTCCATCTTGAGAAAGAAAATATACATGCAAAGATAATCATAGCTTCTAGGTCAGTTTCAAGACCCTGGGATTTCAGCAGATTAGAAAGAAAAAGGAGGAAAGTATTTTACCGGACAGCATGCAATGCGATAAAAGAACCACAGGAAAGATGGGAACCTTTTTTCAGTAAGGGGTACAAACATCCAGTAAAGAAGGGTGCGCTTTGGATCAAGATTATGTCCATGAAGTAAGAGTGGGAAGAATCATTTCATATGAGTTTATTGGCTTGTGAATATGACAAACATCTTCAAGTATTTAATACTTAAAATATTTAAAAGAAGCCAGTTACATTTTCAGTACTTGGCTATCTTCAAAGAGAGACAAATTTGACTGTCTTAGCTCTTCATCAATGAAACACAGACTGTCAGATTCTTTTTAAAGTTATGAAAATGGTAAAATAAATTTAGAAAGTCTTATCCCCGCATATTTAAGCCTTTTTATGTGTGCATATACATATACGTATGTAAAAGCATAGCTTATATACTTGAATGAAAATTAAACTTGTTTCAAAGACAGTATCCCAGTGTAGAGTGTATCATTCAACTTAAGGAAATAAAATCTTTTAGCTTTGCATCTTGCAAGCATTATTTTGCTTCTATGTCGTTGGATCACGTTTAATCACTAATGGATTAATATTCTATACACAGTGTGTCTAAAAATAAATAGGTCTATAAGCTTCATAATCCTCAAAGGTGCCAACCAAGACAAATATTTCAGTTCTGTAAAAATTAATTTCTAATTCTGAAGCATTAGTTAAGCCTCCCATCAAGGATTTCTGTGATGTTTGTTCATTTATCTAAGACACTCTTTTCAGACTTATGAATATTTATGAGCCACAGAGTTCAGTTCAGCATTATAAGAAGTAAGAGGTAGTGTCTTCCAGATGCAAAGGGTGTCTTTAATTCTCCTGCTTCTCTACATATCGCTGGTTTCTTGTCATGCTTGAATGAGCCATTCAACATACAGCTGCCATCTAATCAAAGTACCTGAAGTGCAAAATGAGACGAAGTTTAATGAAGCATAAATTGTCTGTTCAGTTGGAGATTCAGACCCTTTACTGTAGCACAATTAAATAAAACATAGTAGAAGCTCTATTCATTAATCCTCACTACTTTCTGTTTTGCAGACAAGAAACCTATGAGGTCAATTAATGTCACTGTGAAGTGTGATACATGCAGAGTAAATGTATTCACATACATCAGACATTATGGGTGCGTTTATGCTCAAGAATATACCAAGCCTAAAACATAGTTCAGTGCTGGTAGCATGTACTAACAACAATAAAAATGGCATCGCTATCTATTAGGAACAAAAGCCAGTATCAGCTACCAACATGCTGACATAGTTTTTAATGAAAATGTTTTCATGCTGATCTCCAGGCCAAGACTATGGAAGGGCCAGGCATTGGAAATTTGGAGGTCAGCAACCATAGTGACCTGTCGGAGGAGAAACTGCTCAGCTATTCTGGGACGATGAACTTTCGATAAGGAGTCAGGGTGAGTTTCTCAATCTTGTGGGTGTGTCCATGGGTGATTCTGGGCAAGAAAGCCAGGGGCTTAGTCATGGAGAGGAGAGGAAGCAGCAGGCAGTGAGAGGATCAGCAAGGGCTAAGCATTTGTAATTTCCCCATTTGTAATCAATTCTCAGGAATCAAGAAGTTCACAAAATGGACCAGAGACCAACCACGTCCAGGGACAGAAAGGAATTTATTAGCAAATCAGTCAAGTTCAGAAAATGGGATAAACGACAACAAGATCCAAAAGCTCATGAAGGGCATACTCTGCATTCATGCATTTAGTATTTTAGAAAATATTTCTTGAGTGTCAAAGGATGAAGGTGTGGGTCACAAGGTATATAGTAGTGAACACACCTGCCTTCAATATAGCAGGGGACATTCTGCGTCTGGGGTTTATGACCTAGTGGTAAATGGTTTATGGTTAATGCCACTTGTGGTTAATGTGCCACCTGCCACTTTTCCTTGTACTCGTCAGGGTTCAGCTCAGCATCATGCACTGCCTTGCCATGAGGTGTGACATCTCTTTAGACTTCTTGAATCTGGAGCAGTTCTTGTGTCCTCCTTTCATTTCCTTGAGCTCCACTCTGAAAAATATAGACCTGTTTTAATTGTTGTCTCATGCTTGCTGAATTTAGACTTAGATAATGGCTTTGGGAGAGAAATACTATAGGAGTGGCATGTCCTTCGAGGGCATCGCAGCAGGAGACACATCGGGTTTTGCGGTGATTCAAATATAAACCATAGGAGTTTTTTTGCCTTATTACTCTGCATTTTCCCCATAACCCTGGAGTCCCCAACCCCTGAGTCACCAGTCCACGGACTGCTAGGAAACAGGCCACACAGCAGGTGAGGTGTAGGTAAGTAAAGGAAGTTTCTTCTGTATTTACAGCTGCTTCATATTGCAACCTGAGCTCCACATCCTGTCAGATCAGCAGCAGCATTAGATGCTCATAGGTGCATGGACACTGCTGGGAGCTGTGCATGTGAAGGATCTCAATTGCAAAGTCTTTGTGAGCATCTAGTGCCTGATGATGTGGTGGAGCTGAGGCAGTGACGCTAGTGCTGGGCAGCAGCTGAGATACAGAGAGGTTTGACTGCACAGAGTCAAAAGAAACTGCAGGAGAAATCAGTTACTTGCAGACTCAGATTGAAGCCCCATCAGGCAGTGTCAAGTGATAATCTGCATGTTTGGCCAGGCCTTATAGTGGCAAGTGAATTGAGGAGCTTCGATTGTGCAGCTGTATCTGCTGGCTGCTTTTACGTCAGGACCTGACACTCATTTTGGTCCATGTGTGGCTCACTTGTACAACTGATTCTGCATTATAATGAACTGTATAATTATTTCATTATATATTGCAATGTAATAATAATAGAAGTAAAGTGCACAATAAGTGTCATCCACTTTAATAATTTCAAAACCATACCTGTTTGCTGTCCATGGAAAAACAGTCTTCCACAAAACCAGTCTCTGGTGCCACAAATGTTGGAGCTCACTGCCCTAATTTCATCAATCTCCAGACTTTAGGTATCTAGCTTATTACTATTTACCTAATTTGAGCATTTCCTCTAAACTCCAGACCTACAAATCCAATTGCGTGCTTGACAATTCCACTTAGATCCTGCAAATACCTTCATTCTTCAGACCTCTGTCTCCAAACTTCTGAGCATTCATCCTTACACAGTGCCTCGCATCTCAGCTAAGACATCACCAGGCAATTAATCATGCAAGCTACAATTCCAAAAGCAATCTTTAATCTTTTCTTTTCTTTTTGTCTTTTTTGAGACAGGGTCTCACTGTGCAGTTCAGGCTGACCTCAAGCTCACTTTGTAGCTCAAACTCGCAATGATCCTCCTGCCTCAGCCTCCCAAATGCTGGAATTACAGGCGTGCACCACCACACCTGCCAGTCTTCAGTACTTTCTACTTTCTCACACCCATGAAATCAGATTTATCAAGTGTTGCCAGTTTTACCCCCTACATGTTTCGTATGATCACGGATTTTCCCCATTCTTTGCAGACAATATTTTACCTCCCACCAACCCTACTGAGAATAGAATACTAGCTGTTCTTCCAGCACTCACCCTGGCCCCTTTCAACATTTCCCAAATATTGTTCTGGTCAAGTCGCTCTCCGACTGTCCTAAGCATCCCCTCTACCAGCCTCCTCTAACTCATCCTTGTTGCTCTCAGGATGAAGAGCAGAATCATTGAAGTCTCCTAAGGTATGAGATGATCAGACTCTGTACACCTCTCCACCCCAACTCATTCGCAGCTCCCCCTGTATCTGCTCTCCTTTTAAAGTTCTTAAAATGGGCCTTGGCCCTTTTAGCCTTTGTATATAGTATTCACTTCATGAGAGCCAAAACTCTTCCACTCCCCAAGTTAACCCCTTTCCTTCTGCTGAGCTCAGATTCAAGGCAGCCTTTCCTATCTATCTTCCCATAGAACAGGTTGTTCTATCATATGTATGCCTTTCCAGAACAGATATTATTCTAATAATCACAACAAATAATGTACAATTACAAACAGAAAGAAGTGCTCTGCATATAAGGTAGTACAAGTAATACAAAGACAAAGACAACGCTTGTTTTTTTTACTATTCAATAGTAGAACCTAAAGCACTTAGCTTAGCACCTCGCATATGGTGGTAGTAGTCTACAAATATCTGCTCAATAATTGAATAGTATAAACTGTACAGATTTTCTATTCAATTCAGTGGAATACCCATGAAGTTAGACATTCTATTGGGGTGAAACTTCTGCCCTGAGGAAAGTAGGGTGCATTTAGAACAGCTGGTCTTAAAACCTAAACTATGTATGGGGACATGCCATTATACAACTGGAAACCATTCCTTTTAATCTTGATGGGGTATTTTTTGGAAATATTTTTTGAATGTACTAAATTTAATCTTTCTTATAAGCAAGGTTATGAGAGAGATTCATAAACTCCATTTTAAAATTATTAAGAGTGATGAACGGAGTAACCATGGTATTGCTATATCTACACTTTTTCAGATAAGTCAAGGCTCTTATTTCCTCAGCGTCAGTCACGGCCGTCTCTAATTAACCACACGGTCTGGCGGTATTAACTTCTGCGCATCCTCTCAGCACCACATCCATCAAGCGGATGACTTAATTTGATTATAGTCTCCTTTCAGCTAACCTGCATTTCTCTTCAGCTGCAGATCTTCTGTCAAAATGTGGCTAAGGTTATTTTGCTGTAATGAAATTTTGTCATCTAAAATTAGGCCGCAGTCCAGACTTGCTGAGAAAAAGCATGTCATTGCATGCTGTTAAGATTCACTCCCACAATTTCAGGTCATTGACTTTTCTTTTTGGAGACACCATTTGTCCTAACTGCATGAAGAAATGAATAACTGTGTATGAAGCCACATACACAGTTGTGTTTAAAATCAGTCTCAGGGAAGCTGATTATTTTTTAATTTGTAGCAAACTGTGCGTGCTACTTTGATTAATGCTATGGCTAACTTTTACAAGTGATATGCCTGGGGGTAGGATTAAGAGAAACTTTCAATGTCTTATCCAAGATTTTTGTAATTTTGATTTAATTTGAATTTTAATAATGAACATGTACTGCTGTTAAATCTTGCAAAAAGCAATACAAGTGATTTTTTGAAGGACGTACTTGGTGAGTCTCTTTTTCAAAACTTAAACTTTAGCCTTTTCCTTCTACGTACAGTTCTGTGAGTCATAAGATTTCATCACTTCTACGTACCATTGAAAACAGTCCAGATAAATTATACAATTTTGATGTTAAAACTAATCAGAGCAGTGCACACATAAAGGAAAGTAGGTGAACTAAAAGTCAAAAGGTGATTGGCCATTTCTAAGGTAAAAAGAGATCTATGGTTACTTCAATTTCTTTCGTTCTTTTTTTTTTTTTTTTTCTGGTTTTTGTCTTTTTGAGACAGGGTTTCCCAATGCAGTTCAGGCTGGCCTCACATTCACAATGATCCTCCTGCCTCAGCCTCCTGAGAGCTGGGATTACAGCGTGTATCACTGAGGTTGGCAGGTTACTTTAATTTCCGAATCAACCATGGGAGGCGATGTTGGCCGGAGAAGAGTATAACAGAAAAACGAAAACAAAAAACCAGCTAAACTTTTGACAAGCTTTTAGTGTTTGAGTGTGAGCAGGTGTAAAATCCCAGTGAAGGCCAGATTCTGCACGAATGTCCACCTACCAGCTCTGCCCACAGCAGGGTGGGGGAGGCTGGAGTCAGTGCAGAAGAGCCTGTGGCCCCTGAGCGCCTCCAGCCTTCTGGGAAAGCAAAGTAGCAGCCTCTGGAGGCTAAGTGGGCAGAAGAGGAGAGCCTCCAGAGAGCTCTCAAGCCTACACTCAATGGGCTGTCTCAGCCCTCCAAAGACTGGGGCTCCAGAGATCAGTCACTGCCCAAGAAGGCAAAGCTTTCCTACAAACCCAAATGCTGCCACTCATGCACTGGGGAAGGTGTTTCTTTCACATAGTCAGAAAGCAGGTGGACAGGCTGTAGAGCACAGAGGCCTTGCGAGCTTTGAGAAGTCCTGTGAAGGACAGGTCTTGGCTCTGTCGTCAAAGCATCCGAGTCCAATGGTGAACTGGACTGGGCAGCTAAAGTTGTAACAAAACCCAGACCAGATCATCTGTAAATCACATCGACATGGTCCCCCACACTAGGAACATCATAGAAGCAGGGTGCGCCTCATTCTGGGGGCAAATACAACTTAGTCTCTGCTGCTGATTTGCAGAAAGTGTTGGGCAAGCAATGCGATAGCCTGAGTCATGCCAAGGGGTAGGAAAGTTTGACACAGAGTCAAAAAGAGAAGTGGCCATAGACTCAGCAGCACTGTTCATTACTTTCAGTTCTCTGTCTCTGTCGCTCTCATTCTTTGTCCCTTGAATTCCAACTTCCTTGGCTTGGCCAAACTTTGACCTCCATTGCATTCCCTTGAGCAGGTAAAGCAGTGTGCATTGTAAGATTCCTCTCCCTATGCTCTGGCCGTGAAAGCACTTCTAGTAATAAGCCCACAGGTTTGCTTCTCCTTTCTTTGGTATAATAGTTCTATGGCTTCTGTTGACCAAGGTTTTAAGTGTATTGACTACTATATTTTTGTCACAATTTCTAGTTGTTTATAATGGGTGAATGTATCCAGCCTTTTTAAATACACTAGAACCAGAAGCAAATGCCTACCATTGCTTCTTGCAATTAAACCTAAAGCACAAATAAGAAAGTGAGTGAGTGGGTAGATGCTCAATACAGAGAGTGACAATAACACTATTCTCCACCAGTGCTCAGCTAGAACCTGGAGCTTGCTAATGGTCACATTTTTGGAGCCATCTGCCACTTTGCCACCATGGTGATACTTACCCGTTTCCTTCCTATATTTATACTGTTTCTCCCAATAAAGCAATTTGGTCCTAAAATCGCATATATATATAACTAATTACCTGTGGGAAATGTGTTAGGTTATTAGCAGTTGGCAAAAAGTTAGCAATTTCTTATGTGGTCATTTGTCACTGGCAGATGAAATTTTACTCTGTGTATCCTGATTTTTAGCCTAAGAGCTTTCTTTTCAATGGCAATCATTTCACAGAGTTTCATGATAGGAAAACACCTTGCAGGTCAGATTTAGGTCTAGATTATTTTTTTCAGGACTAGATTTTTCTATTTAAATATATGCTTTCATCATCTATTTTTAAATGTTCTAGACTTTTCTTAAATGTAAATGATTTTTATAAAGCAATTCTTCCTCGTGTTTCTTGTTTGATCCTTCCAGGCTTTGTTTAATTATCATGAATGTTCAGCTTACTAAATTCACTCCCACAACGATTATCTCACTTTCTAAGAACTATTAGATGGGCAGGAAGCCTTTCAGTTAAATAATCGTTCATTCTTAGAAACAGGAAATAAATGTTGCCAAGATTAAACAAGCCCAAACACCACAGGTTTAAGGTCAGTTTGAAATAGTAACCACAAATTTTGATTGGATCTAAACTTGGCAGTGTAAGCTCACACAATTGTCTCTATAGAGGCGATGTATACACACAGTTGAACAAAGGGTGACAGGGAGACCAGTTTAAACTGGCAAAACATTCAGGAAAGGATTAAAAACTCAGGTTTGTTTCCGTGAACACAGATCCGGAGCCCTGCGTCTCAGGTCCTGTCCTGTCAAGTGCTTTCAGAAACGTCAAACTGATTTTCTGAAGTGAATGAATAGTACACGTACAGAAATATACCAACTCCACCTTAATCCTCTGAGGGAATGTCCAAGAGTAGGAGATGAGAAGTTAAAGCATAAAGTTTAAATGTCAAAAAAACAAAACAAAAGGAAAAAACTATTTTCTTTGTTTACATGATATACTTAGTTGGGCCAGAATTCCTTCACTGAAGGTTCCAGAAGTGTAAGAAAAGCAAAACAGATATCTTGGAACTGTTTTCAAATCACTGAAAAGACAGTGGGAACATATATTACAATGTTGTCCTTTAAAGTATTACTACAAAAGAAACCACTACAGTACTAGAGATCTAGAAACTGGTTTTGCGTTGTTAATGAAGCTTATGGAATTAAAGAATTGAATTAACCACATTTCTTGTGGGCCACACAATGCTAAAACACAGACCATAGCATTTAAAAAAAAAAAAACCTTTAATTTTGAAATATAATACAAGAAAAAAGTCTAAAATCTAAACAAGATTACTTCATATAAAACAAAATACCATGGAGCCATCTCTGGGGTCAAGAATAGAACAGTGCTGTTTGATCGCAAGGCTTTCATAATCTTTAGGGCATACTGGAATTGTTCGTGAATAATGCCACTGGAAAAGAAAAGGAATATTCTGAGTTGTATCTTTAAAAAATAGTAACCAAGATACATGGCACATTTCATCCCCCTGGAACAGTCCCAGTAAATTAAAGTCAATAATATGTCAAGATTTGTATTTAATTGAGTGAAACATTGACGATGGGCATTAATTAGTCCAACAAAAAATTCAGCTTTGTCTGGCTTTGTGATAATGTTACGCTGTTAGACTGGGATCTACCCAGAGAAAACGGAAATTTTGTCTAGAAGCAAAATTTGTGTAGGGGTGGATTAATATTAGCTTGATCTAGCATCTGTTTTCTAAAATAAACGAAGGGCTTGTTTCCCTCACAGACAATTCTGTTGTGTTTTCGCTTCTGTCTTTTCCCGGGTGCAGGGCTCCCTCTGTTCTGGAAGCGGTTCTTGGCAGTACATAGCTGATGTTCACACTCAGCTAGTCTTAGCACAGGGTTTCCAAGCCAGCTCCATTTCTAAAGGGTCCACAAATGCACCATGACACTCCCACAGACTCATCTGCAATAGATCTTGTGATGGGCATGGGTTTTTAAGGTTTTCCATACTGATTTTGTTACACTTTGATATGGATAAAATCATAGCTGGGTACAATTGTCAGGTAAGTAAACTCTCTTCCGCCCTCCCTCCCTTGCTTTATCAATAATGAATGGATGCATTCAGAGAGGAAAATACAAGAAAAACCACAGGAAACAGGGGGACAGATCTTTTGCAAATGAAGATCTAGAGATGGAAGGAGGGGAGGAAGGGTAAGGGAAGGCGAAGTAAAAAGAATTAAGATGCTTTCTGTCCACATACCAACTCCCCACGATGAATGTGATCATCATGTACTACAAACACATACTAATACAAAATTGATTTTTTAGAAAGAAAATGAATAAACTTCTCTTTGTGTGTTCTTGTTCACAGATTCTGGGCTGTCCCTGCATTGGAACTATTTCTTCTCCCAGCAAAAAGCATATTATTAGAATCTCCTCGACTAGGACGACATTGAATTGCAAACCAGATTCTTGTGCCCTGACTTGGTTACCGGATCAACAGCTTCCCTTCAGAGGGTTTTCCTCCTCACCTCGCCTGGCCCTCGGGCTCACTCGCCTGGGCTCTGACGTTGCCAGGTCAGTCATCCGGCTCGAGCATGAGTCCTGGAGCAAGCCTTGTCAAGGCACAGCCTCCCTCTGGCACTTGTGGATTCTGGGCTAACTCAGTCACAGGCTCACCTCCCCCATCTTTTGCCTGGGTTCAGCTCCCTGTGTTGAGAGCTTGAGAACCCAGCCCTTCTTCCACGCATGCGACTTTGCCTCCTCGCTTCTCTCGCTTGCCTCACGACACATTTTGCTCTGGGTACCAAGCGGAGGTAATCCCTGGTCATTGTTAAATGTATTATCCACATTGCTACCACCTGTTTGCTTATTTCTTTCCCCAGCTGCCCTGGGGAAAGGGCTAAAGGTAGATGTGCTGTACTCCTGCATCCTCAGCAACCAGCTTTGTGCTTGGAATTGAGTGTGGACACAAAGCACTTTCACTCATGAAACCTTTGAACCTGGATCAGGGTGACTGAGGCGACACGCTGTCCAATCCTGAACCCGTCACGATGTGACAGTGTAACCCTAGGCAAGTGATGTGGTCTGCTAGGTTCTCGGCACCCTCATCTGCAAAGCAAGGATGAGTGAGGTGATCGCTAAGATGACTTTCAGCTCCAAAATTCTTAATTCTGCTCCTGATTCAGACTTTGAAGATGAAATCTTTCCAAACAATAGCACTCAGGTTTCACACTAAATGCCAGGTCCTAATTGTTCACGTCGCTGTTGACACTGTCTTTCAGACAAAGACTATTTTTTAAAGGATTGGCACATACCTTTCTCATATTTGCTAAAAGGCTTACCAGCTCTCTCTCCAGCTACAGGACCAACCTAAGAGAGGAATCGCCACCTAGTGGACAAATTCCTAGCCGGTGGCCTCCCGCGAGAGTAAGGGGATGCTTTGTTCTCTGGCTGGTGGGTCCCACCCTTGGTTTCTCCTTCGCATGTCTGGTGCTCACATGTCAACCTCGCGGTTGCTTTTGCTGTCTCCGCATCCCAGAAGTACTCCTTTCGGTGAGAGAAGTGTGTTTCCTTGGATCTCATCTAGTGTTTACCAATTTGTTTCACATTTACAACGTGGTAGGCATTTTAAGGGAAAAGATAAGGTCCAGAGAAGCCGCTCTGGGTCTCTTTTGGCTTTCTATCAATTTGGTTGGAAAACAATCCTTGAGCCTTCAGAGCCGCCTTGGCCAGACAAGCAGAAAAGGGAGAGTAGAGTTCATGTCTCCAGTGCAGAGCAAACCACGGAGCCCAACCTTTCAATCAGCGCCTCACCGAAGGCTCAGTATTTTTCAATTTTCCTTGATTTAAAAGGAAACCTTTCAGGGGCTAATCTAGGGCTTAGGATTAGTAGGGTTATTTCAACCTGAAGTGGGATCTTTGCCTAGATAATGTTTTCCCTGAGTTAAGGAAATCTAAATGACCTCTACTGAAAATGAACAAAAGGCATGATTGCACTAGGCTTCCTTTCTCCACCTCTGAGAAAAATATCCACGTGAGACGCCCGTTGAGGTTCAAAGAAGCTTAGGAAAAGGTAGTCTTGGCTAATTTACGAAACATTAAGAGGATTGCTATCAACCTCCCACCCAGCTTCTGATGCCTCTAGGGTACTTTATTTAATTCTCACAGCAGACACATGCTCATTTAACAGAGCTAATGATTCCCTCCAGCAGTCCCAGGTTGGCTAGCTATTCATATTATAATTGCATTGCGAAGGCTCTATATTTCTCTTCACAAACATATTTTCCGTTTTTCATTAATTTTTCTTTGCCACTAAATGCCTTCAGCCCGCTCAGAACATTTTGATATTTTAATTTCTGTTTCCTACCACCGCCAACCCAGAGCAAAGATTTCACTTCTCCGAAGATTTTCAGTTAATTTCTCTGATATTTCTTGCTATGTCTCAAAAAAATTCTGAGCACCTAAAAATTCTCTGAACCTAAAAATAATTCTTTTATTGATCCTGATAGCTATTCAAATTAAAGTTGTCTCCCTCCCTCCCTCTCCCCCTTCTTCCTTCCTTAAAATTCATTCAGAGCAGTTTGAGCTGATGTACTAAGATCATCTACAGACATATTTCCCATCTGCAAATCCTCAGTGCTAACTACAGCGCCCAAAGGATTCTGTCCAGATTGCTAAGTAATATGCTTGTCCCTCTGCTCTTGAACAGGCTTTGTAGATTTGTTCTTCTTACTTGCACCTTCCAGAGAGCCCGTAGGTCCATGCAAATACCCAGATAGGAAGCACTGTGGGAAAAGGAGTAGTTGTAACCCTAGAGCAGTGACAGTGAACCACTCACAGCTTTCAAGTATAACAAAGTTGCCTGTGGCACTCATGCCAGAGATTCACCACCACTGCCCTAGAGTTTGCCATGCTTGTCCCATCTACTGCCACCAAAGAAAAGTCCAGTACAAAAGCTGTCTTTGTTCCTGCCATGTATTTCATACCCTGGGCAATATCCTTACAGAGAACGTGGCCAAAGAGCACTTTCAAAAGCAATGTACCAATAAATCAGTATGCAGTACATATCTGTATCTATTGGGCTATCTTAGGTATTGAGTAGAAAATACAAATGTAAGGCACGGCTTTTGAATTCTGAGGACTTACACTATAATTAGAATGCAAGGCTAATGTGAAACTTCCATAGGAAACAGATTATGTATCATAAATCGTGTTTATTTTTCCTATAGAATAAATGGAAGAATTGAGGCTTATTGATTGATCAAGGATATGATGCTAAACCTTTTGTAGAATTAACCATAAGTACTACATTGGATTAAGTTGGTATGTTTTTAACATATACACAAGAACTCAAACAGAGAAACATGATGTAGTTGATAGGATGGAAGCTTGACTAAAACAAAGGGTAAAGGCCTAGGGATACAGCTCAGCAGCACAGCACCTGCCTGGCAAGCACAAGCTCCTGAGTTTAATTCCTGGTACCAAAAAATTCAAAATATTAAAAAAAAATTTGAAAAGGGTGAATATGACTTTGTTTGGGAAAATAATAGGATCATTGCAGATAACTGAGTTAAAGATCTTAAGATGCGATCATGCTAGTTATCAAGGTAGGCCCTAAATCCTAGAGAGGTGCACTCACTGGACACAAAAGGGAAGACACAGACCCAGGAGAAACCATGTGAGTGGAACCAAATGCTGAAATTACACAGCCATAAACCAGTGAGGCTGAAGAGGTGAGGAACACTTCTCCCCCACAGCTTTGAATGGACAGCAGCTCTGCCAACACTTTGATTCCATAACTTTAGTGATAATAAATTTCCCTTGATTTAGGCCATCAAGTTTGCAGTAATTCATAATGGTAACTGTAAAATACTAATACGCAGGGAAGTTCCTACTGCTATAACAAAATACCACAGACTGGTAATTTATAAATGACAGAGATTTATTTCTCATGGTTCTGAAGGCTAGAATGTCCAAGATCAAAGTGCCTGCCATAGGTTGCTGTCTGGTCAGGGCCTGGTCTCTGCTTCCAAGGTGGCGCCTTGTGGCTGCATCTTCCAGAGAAGAGGAATGCTGTATCCTCACATGGCCAATGGGATGGAAAAGCAAAAAGGGGCTGCCTACCTCCCTCCAGCCCTTTGATGAATACCAATCCCATTCACAAAGCCAGAGACCAAACTGCCCAGTCATCTCCCAGGTGTTCCACTTCTTAGTGCCATCAATGTGGGGATTAAGCTCTGAATTTTGGAAGAACATATACATTCACACCATAGCACATGATAACCCAGAGGAAGATCTTTTGGGTGGATCTCATTTTACTCTCTATAATTCCCACCTTATATCTACCGCAATGAACCAGGAATGAAATGTAGGCTTAAGAAAATTTAAAAGAGCTTCTCCGTGAGTAGGATCCTTGGAGAGATGCCTGGGAGTGATGACAAGATTTAGTGAAACTTATCCTTGTGTATTTGCTTTGCACCCACCTTTTCCCTCCAAAATTCTGAGTAACAAAGAAACACATTAAGGAAAAAGCTTTGGATTGTCTATTACCTTCAACCCAGTCTGCCTAGGTTCTGTATGCAAATCTAGTTTTAAAATTGTATTTTCTTGTATGTAGTTCAATTCAGAAAACATCACAACCATTTAACATATTCAAATTCATTTTGGTGAGCACTTTGATCTTCCATGGCATTTACTTCACCATTTTGGAATCTTTAAAGCTGTGCTAAATTTGATGACCAAAGCCAAAATCATACGTTGCTGAAATTTGATCCAGGATATGCAAAATTAAAAGCATTTGTGTCTTACTCATAAGACCCACTTTATCAAATATCCATTGTTTGCAGTCAGTATTTTCCCTTTAGTGGTCATCTTGGGGGAAGATTTTAGCTAAACATCTGAAATAATGAGATTGATTCCTACCTAATGCCAGTTATAGAGGAGGCACTCAATAAATATTTGTTCAGTAGATGAATTTATTCACTGAAGAGTTTGAGATTGACTTTAGGTTACCCTCGAGTTAGGATATGCACAAATAAACCCATTAAAAGTGAAGGTATCTGCAGAAGTCCCAGATAGGCATGGAATAAAGCCCATCTTACTTCTTTATGCAGAAGAAACAGCTGCGAACTCCTTATAAAGCCAAAGAGTGAGGCTAACCTGGAATCAAGAGGAAGGGTGCAGACTGGGAATTGCTGGAGTGAGCTGGTTGCCGTTGATTGTTACAATGCAGAGATCTGAACTTTGTGTTACCACCCAGCTCATATTTTTATGTAAAGCCAGAAACATAGATGAGAACACTTGCTGTTTTAAGAGGTAGCAAGGAATTCACTAAAATGAGAAGGAAAGGAAATAAGTAAGCACTCTGACGTCCAAACAGAACACATCTGTAGGCTAGAGCCCAAAGTCTGGGTCTCTGCTTCTTAGCTTCTTCTGTTTCCTCCCCATTCCTTGGCCTTGGATTTTCTCTCCAGCCCCTCTGTTGGCTGCCAGTCCTTTCAGCTTCTTGAACCACTAGTTGTGCGGAAAGCAGCATCTGAGACAGAAATGGTGCTGGACGGAAGATCTGGAGAGCTGATCAGGCTCTGAACAGGTGAACGGTTCATTGGGGGTGGGACAGGCTGGGAGGCCGGGCCACCGCCTTGTGCAGCAGCCCCATCTCTGCGTCTCAAGCAGGACTCATCGTCAGCAAAATAACTCAAGATTTTTCAGAAGGCATCTAGGTTTCTCAAAACAAATGAAGTTGATCTGAGGTAAAATTCTGCCGCTTTTTTTGTGTATATATTTTTATCCATTAGCACGGATATTAGTTGAACTTAACTTCCTAAACCCTAGCACTTACTGGGAGATGTCTTAGTCACTTTGCTCACTGGAAGGACACAGTACCCAACCCCCACAATCTAAAGCAGAAAAGATTGATTTTGGTTCAAGTTTCAGTCCATAGTTGGCTGGATCCCTGCAGGATGGCATGGCACGGGCACATCAGGGACATGGCGGGCATGGGGGAGTTGCTCACAGCCTGGTGAACCGGAAGCAGAGCAGGAAGGAAGAGCCGGGGAAGAAGAAAAACGCTTCCAGGCCACGCATGCCCCTGTGCCTCACCTCTTCCAGCCAGACCCGCCTCCTCCAGCCCAGTTAGCTGTAAACTCATAGTATCCACCTGTGATACCCAGTCACCTGTCACAGCACTTCCTGTGGCATAGGAGGCTTTCCGGGGATGTCGAGATGCAACCCATAATAGATGGACAACAGAATACTTTACCTTTTCTTCAGTAGCACAAGCTACTTCCAAGCATAAGCAGTATTCTCTTTACATTCCTTTGAGATTCCTTTTACTTGAAAGTCAAATGCAGAAATGCAGTCATTTTTGTCTGGTTCTTTCCTACAGCTGTAACCTCTGTGCTCTCACTATGCTCACACTGTGACATACATTTCTAGTACGTGACCAGCAGGTGCCCAGTTCCATGTAACAAATGCTGGTACAGGTTGAGTAACCCTTATCTGAAAGGCTTGAGCCATGACTGTTTCAAATTTGGGATTTTTGTGGATTGTGGAATATTCAGCTTTGCACAAGGAAACATCTGGAGATGGGCTACACAGGCAGAAGGTAATCCCATGCAATAATTCTACTGCCTCTGTGTTTTGGCTGTAACCTGTCATCGCATGGGAGCAAGTATGGAATTTTCTATCATGGAGTAATGTTGGCCCTCAAAGCATTTCATGCTTTGAAGCATTAAAGATCTCAGAGTTTGACGCTAACCTGTGATAACAATGGTAACGGACAATACATAAATACATGAAAAAACCCAGAACAACAAACCAAACCCAAATAGCAATAACAAGAAATAAAGCTCCTACCAGTTGATTCTGAAGAGGAAGGAGAAGAGTAGTAATTAAGGAAATGCACATTAAAAGGATAATAAGCAGTATTACTCACTTGATCAGTGTAAACTAAAAATCCTATTCCACCTCATGTTTGTGAGGACACAGGCAAATGTTTGCACGAATCAGTAAACATCTGCAGGAAAGTGTGAAAAAGGTGCACCTTTGCTACCTTGCTGCCAGGATGCCTATCACAGCTTTGTTTTGGTGAAGAGTCAGTTGTGTACATCTGCTTTCAAATACCCATTCAGTGACATCACATTGGGATCTCAAAATTCTTCATGTTGGAAATATGTAAACTACAGAAATTGGCAAGTGCTGGAAATTAGTGATTCCCCACCTCCAACGGGGAGCCAATTGCTAATCAGCAGCACGGTGCTAGTTCTGTCTGCCTTGTTCATACACTCCTGAAGCAAGCTCCTCTTGCTGTTATCCATCACATGCTTATCTCTAATGGCAATTAACTTTGCCTTCACTAATTACAACTTTAGGAAAGAAAAAATTTGGCCACTATGATTAATTTCAGCTTGATAAAATGATCTTAAGAAAGGTTTGATAGAATGCCATCTACTGCCTCTGAGGATATATTTTCTCTATCTTGACTCCAATCATCCATCCACCCACCCATCCATCCACTCTTCCACCCACCCATCCATCCATCCACCCATCCATCCATCCATCCATCCATCCATCCATCCATCCACCCATCCATCCATATTTCCACCTATCCATCCACCCACCCACCTACCCATTCAACTTTGGGTTGTAGGTGGGGACCACTAATTTCTAGCATTTACCAATTTCTATGGTTTCCCCAGCCTGAATGAGAGAGTTAAGGGGTGCTACCCACCTTGTATTATTCTTACCTGGAATACTTAAAGGAGCTAGTAAAGGTCTTTAATTCATTTGGCTTTAGTCCATGCTTTGCAAATTGATTTTACTATAGATTCAAGTTATTTCTGTGGTATGAGATATTTTGGTGTTAAAATTGATTTTTAAATAATGTATAATAATAAATCATTAATGTTGTAGCGTTTAAAAAAGGCTTCACCATTGGAGCTTTCTTTTCCCCTTCACACTTCACTTCTGACTATTCCTTTTGTTTCTCCTCACTTCAGGGTCTTTGGCATGGGAGAGTTAATGTTTGAAGCTCTTGGAAACTGGCACTTTTTTTTTACAGGTCTTTTACAGACAGTGAGAGCATTTGACTTGCCTGGTTTTATCCCCAACCTGAACTTGCGTTACAAGGATTTGTTACTAACAGACACCTTGTAGCGAAGGCTTCCTCTTTACCTCCAGACACCACCCCCTGAGCTTCCAGGAGCTCTTTGTCCTCCCCTGAATGTCTGGTCCCACGTATACACACACAGACACTACCGGGGGTGTGTACACGTTGCTGTTTCACCAGAGGCTAGAATGATGTCCTCATCAGGTTTAGCTTTCACTTAAAGCATGTAAAGATGGGAAGATAACCAAGGAGGAGTGGATATTACAGTATTTGCCAATTAGAACACTCAGAGCCATGAGGCCCTTGAGCTCTCCTCTGATTCCCTACAAATGACAGCCCCTGGCTCCGACAGGAGGAGTTGGGATGACCTCTGTTTTGGGTTGTTAGAGGGCAGCAGTAGCTTTCACTGATTCCCCAAAGCCAAGAAATACTTTTAGCAGGTGAAATGTCCTGTTGATATCAGGAAAGATGGATGGCATTACCTGCTATCTGTTAATCAGGCGCTAGAGCGCCCAGGGCCAGCAGGTTCTTTACACCTCCCACTTCCTGGGACACTGCCTTGATGCACTGCTTCAGAAGCAGTGTAGGAAAATGTGAAAATGCCTCCTGAGTATCCCTGGAAGTCCAGCTGATGCAGAAAGGGCCTTCTGATACACTGGGCCAGCTGAATCGACGACTGTCACCTACAGGTTCTTACAATGTATGGGGCTGAACATTATTCACTCTGATGCTAATGCAAATCATGGGAAGAGTGACCCAGCCCTGTGCTTCTGTCTTCCTAGAATTCACTGGTGAGAGCTACATTTGTGTATTTTAATCCACTATAGAAGAGATCTAACATCTACACATGACGCAATATAAATAACAGACTATCCAGTGTCCATTGAAAAGTAATATACTAGAAAGCATGGCGCACGACTGCCCTTTCAGTTAATGGCGGCATTGTCACTGGTTTGCCCAGTAAGCTGAGCTTCTCATTGAGTGCACCTGAGGACACAAAGCACGCACTTCCGACTGAGGTGGAGTAAAACACTACCATCTCTTCTCTTGCCAGAAGCAACTAAAAAGTAGAATGGCTGGAAGAGAATGACTCAGAAGACAATTTAACAGATTTTTTAAAAAGTTAAACATATGCCCACCATAAGAGTCAGTTATTCCAATCTTATTTACTCAAGAGAATGAAAATGTATGTCTGTAGATCGACTTGGATATGAACGTTCATAGCGTCTTTATTTACAATGACCAAAAACTGGATACAACACCATTGTTAAGTATATGAATGGAAAATAACCCAGCAATGCATCCCATACAGTGGAAAACTACTTAGCAATTAAAAAGGAATGAGTCAGTGACACAATATGAATATAGTCCTTCTCACTTTTAAGAAGCCAGGGGCTGTGGATATAGCTCAGTGGCCTGGCAAGTGAGATGGTGAGTTTGATTCCTGGTACCAAAACAACAAAAACAATAAAGAAAGAAGAAAGAAAGAAAAAGAAAGAAAGAAAGACAGGGAGGAAGGAAGGAAGGAAGGACTGAAGGAAGGAATGAAGGGAGGAACGAAGGAAGGAAGGAAGGAAGGAAACCAGATAAAGTGTGTACTGATGTCATTTTTACAGAAGTCTAGGAAACACACCCTACCCTGTAGCAGTTGCCTGAAGGTTTGGCAAGGGTGATGGGAAACAGGGGCGAGGGGGCCTGGTGCACCCTCTGGAGGTGACAGAGATGCTCATCTTTACTCTGTGAGTGTACACATACATTTAATAGGTGATGTCTATCACACGCCACTTGAAAATATTTTCTAAATTGTGGTACCATGTGCATATCATAAAATTTACCATTTTAACCATTTTGAAGTGTGTCATTCCGTGCATTCACACTGCTGTTTGCCCTCTCTGGGGCTCTCTGCTAGGTTCATTCCAATTAGTGGTTATAGAACTCTAATAACGAAGTACATATTAATTAGTCATAAAGCTGGCTGTTTTTCTAAAATGAAGCCACATGGAGATTTTCTTTTCTCACCTTTAAAAAATAAAGATAGATTCTCAGGCTCCCGCCTGATCCTTGATTGTTCCTGAGAGCTGCTCCCATGTGCTTCGCTGCCCTTGGGCCAGGGCTATCCAGAGGACGCCTGCAGTCTCCACTGGGCCCCAGCTGCAGACCGGGTGTGAGGAGCGCCACTGCATGGTCAGTGGGGCGGAGGACGACTCTCGGAGGAGAAGACAAACAGCCACTCTTCTGAGTATATTCTGCCCCTCGAATGATGGAGCCACAATCTGAACCCAAGAACTTGATGCTGTTTGACAAGAAAATAGGTGCACTAATGATTTTAGCTTCACTGCCTGAGCAGGGACGAAATAAAAAATATCTCTGACATAGAAACCAGATGAATTCTTTCTCATGCATTTGTTCACATTTCCTGCTCCAGAAACTTGGTATGCAAGTTCAAAAACAAACAAACACACAAACAAACAAACATAATCCTCAGACCATAGCCCTGGCTCTTAAAGCCTCAGGTAATACATAAATTATTGCCTACTGGGGTAAATGTTATAAGGGACGGAAATACAGATTACAGGAGCTAATTGTCCCTGGGCCAGCAGCTGGGGAGGTAGAAGTAAGTGTGTGTGTGTGTGTGTGTGTGTGTGTGTGTGTGTGTGTGTGTGTGAGCTTGGAGGAGTTGAACAACCTTCATCCAGGTCTGGAGATGTTGGTCAGTTTCTCCCTAGGCAGCTGCAATTGGGAGGCAGAGAAGAAGCGTCTGACTACAGAGACAATACCCGAAGGCCAGCCAGATGTCCTGAAGCAGGCAGAAATCACAGGCGATGAATGCTTCAGTTAGCTCACTGTAGGAAGAATGGTCAACATTTGGGGTGAACATTTCTACAAAGTAAAAGCATTCTGCAGCAGTTCATTAAGCTGTTATAATTTCCAGAAAGATTTAAACATAAAACTCATTATGATTTATGGACACAAAATTTTAAAAAAAGAAATGAATTTGGCTAGGCTGGCTGCCGCACACACTTTGGGCTGAAATCTGTGACCTAGGATTTGAAGAGTTTGGTATCTTGGTGTCAGGAAAATGAAAATAGCGTGGACCTGGACAGAACTCTCCTTCCATGGAGAGTTACCCTTCCACGGTGAGAAGAGCACAGCAAAACAACTTTACTATATGAATGACCACTTAGGAAACATGCTTTACAAACCCAACATTCATCTAAGATGTTTTAAAGAATGACTTTTTGTAACCTTGCTCTCCTTAAGAGTATGGAACATTTCAAAACCCAAAGCACTGAATGGTCCTTCCCCCTAAATTGTCCTATTTTTCAGAAATTGCGGTCCTAACTTTTGTTAGGACATTTTAAGTGTGTCATTTTTAGCACCGTATAAATAGAGGTTTCTTAGTTATCTTCTTAAGCAATCCCTGGCTTTACTTTTATGGATTATTGACCCAATTTATAAACATTGCATTAACTTTGGAGAAACTCCCAAAGACAGCTTTTGTTTTGTTTTGTTTCTAAAGGCCAGAGTTTCCTGAAGGTTTTGAAGCTGCATTCATGTTTATTATGGCTACCTCGGGGACTGATAGGGGCCTGAGAACATGGGTATAGTTGTGACACAACGTCCTACTGAGCTAATTCTAAGAACATTCCTATCTGCGAACACCAAGGCTAAGACTATCGCTGTGTGTTATTTTAAGCAGGAGGAAGGGGAGGAGGGTACAAAGGAGCATTTAATTGAGCCAGAGCAATGGAACAAAACACTAATTGATTTTTTTCCATGTTCTTATGTAAAACCAAGTGATGCCAAAGCCAAATTATCAAAATAAAAATAAAATGTCGCAGACCAGTGTTTATCAGAATGTCCAGGATGGGAAGGATTTACAGAGCACTTGACTAAGTCTGAGGGCACTTCAATGTGATAAGTAGTTTGGACACACACTTCCTTTCCTGATCCTTTTTTTTTCTCTTTTCCAAGAGGAAAGGGATCAGTGAAGTCTGTGTTCTGTTCAGCTTCAGTTAAGGAAGGGGGAAAAAATTAGCTGGTATCCTACAGAACTAGTAACAAATTCCTGGGAAAAGTATAGTGTACTCACACCTTAGAAATTCAGCTGCCACCTTTGCCTAAAGAAAGATGTACTGTGAGACAGAGCGTCTCAGGTCTGAGAAGCACAAGGTGTATCACTATAAATCCATACTACTGTGCTTTCCTGAGTTATAGGAATATCCATCCCTGCCCCCCCACCCCACCTCCTTCTGCTCTGAAATCAGAGAACATCTATCTGCCCATCTGCAGACAAATGCAATACATCGTGGCAACGGAGTCAGTTTTATCTCTGCTACTTAGGGACATTTCCTTCCACTCTACACTTCAGTTTCCTGTAAAACTGGAATGATAGCACCTGCTTTTCAAGAGTGTCATTAAGATTATGAATTCTCTATATTAGGTATTCAACAAGTAGTTGCTATTAATATTATTTTTATTAGTATCAATCATTTGGAGAAGAGATAAGAGTTAGAGTTCAGTTGAGATTGTTGGATGAAAATAACCCTAGAAACAAAATATTTTGGTTTTTATAACAAGGAGATAATCTGATGATTTGATGGAATCAAAATAGAAGCTAGAGATCAAAGCTGGCCTTGTGCATTTACTTGAAGCAATTGGAACATCCTTTTAAAAAGGATGGGTACCCTACTCCATTTAAAAATGTACTACAGGCTGAAAACTTTTTGAATGTAACCTCACCTGTCATCTCCAGCTAACACTGTTACAAAATCCCCATTTCAGGACGGGTAGCAGCATGGTCAGAGCTCTCTGTGGCAGTAGAGCAAGGCAGCAGCCCATGATACAGATGTACAGTCCTATGTTGTCTGTAACAATACAAACGCTACTTATCAGGGGGAGAATTGAATTGTAAGGCTGTTCCACTTTGCAGAAAATATGCTTGCACAATGGGGAAAATAGCTTTTCAATGGAGGAGAAATTTTTTGTGAACTAATCTGTGAACCCAGGGTGTTATTAGAAAAGTGTCTCAGATCTAAAGAAGTCCATCTTCACAGTTGATATGAAGCACATGTGTTTTGGAGCAACTGGCAGATAAATTCCAGACATTGTTACATTTCCTTTAAGTATGACAATTGGACATGGTTTTTCTTAGACCTGTGGGGTGGGTATGATATACTTCACCGATAACAACTGTAGATTCTACTTGTTTTCTTAAACTGCAAATAATTTCGGTCTTCACTTAACTACATCTTCCAGTCAAGGTGCAACTGTAAGTGCAGGAAATAAAAATGAACTATTTGAACAATGAATCTCCAAATATCAAATATTTTGAATAAACTGACTTTGAATCCTATATTTAATCTTTCTTTCCTAGAATGTCCACAGTCAAAATGGGCTTACAAAAGGGAGGTAGAATGTCTCTCTTTCTATACTCAAACCACACATTTGGTTCACAAATCCAGTAATTGTGAGAACAGAGGGGCTTGGGGAGGGGATCATGCTGCTGGCCTGTGCCAGTGACATAGGGGTGCCTGGTTGATATCTGATGCCTGCGAATGAGGGACACCGCACACAGACGTCCTGACTCCTCTGTGCTGTCCGCCCTGGCTCTTAGGTGTAAGGCAAGATCCTGCTTCTCTGAGAATGTTGCACAACATTCAACCTAAACATTGTCTTCATCTAGTTTCATGTCTATAGTTCTTAGTTTCATTCCTAATTAAATACTGAGTCTAGTTCTTAAGATTTGTTTATCTTTCCCTAAGAAGTTTGAAATAGTACTGTATTTCATTTCATAATGAAAGCAATGTATTTACTCTTAGCTTCTAACTACTTTGTAGGGTCTTGTGATATCCTAAGGGTGCAGCATGATTTCCTCAGACTTCCTGTGTTCTTCTGAGAAATGGGATTGTGTTCTGGGATAGTGTACACACAAATGTCACGCACAGTGCAAAGTGAAAATTGCCTGAAATTTATACGTAGTGGCTCAACTCCATCAGGTAGAATACAGACCTAACATTTGTAACCAAGGTTCAAAATTAGAATGTCTTACATGCTATAAATTAATTGTTGTGTTATAGAACAATATGAATGGCTGCTCATGAGCAGATTCTGACTGCACCTGTGGTTCATAGCATCAGGGTTGCAGGCTCTTTCTCTTTGGCTTCTCTGCTGTCATTCTGGGGTCATCTGTCCTCATATGCCATTTCTCTCCTGCCACACAGCCCAGAATGTAGTCTTGTGGTCCTGCTCCATGGTAAGAACATCTGGGAAATGTTGTTTTTCTGGTAGGTAGGACCTCAGTTTGACATAAAAGAAGGGTGACCTTTGGAGGAGATGACATTCTCTTTCACATACAGAGATACTCAACTTGTGATCAGATTAGGTTCCCTTCAACTCATTGTAAGTTGAAAATGCTTTAAGTCAAAAGTGCATTTAGTACTCCAAATCTAGCAGGGCTTAGCAACATAGGATGTGGGACTGTAGGAGCTGTTTGTCTTCGGGACACGTAGATACTGTGAGCTGTGTCTCACCCCCACTGTGGAACATCCTGAAGATATTATTGTGTGTCTGTATCATTCTGCAGACCACAGCTGGGAAAAGATCAAAATTCAAAACACATTTAAAAATTGTTTTCTTATTTTAATTGATATAAAATTGAAATTGCCATAAAGGTGTACCTATTTATAGGATACCATATGATGTTTCCCTATAAGATTCAAAACATGAAGTACAATTTCTACCAAATGTGTATCACCTTCCCCGCATCACACAGTTGAAAAGTCTTTAGTTGGGCCATTGTAGTGGGAGACCATTTGTACTTTGCAGATAGTGCGAAGATGGGATTTTTGGTAAAATAGTAGAATTCTATACTAATAGAAGGTAACCATGGAATCCAAGAGTAAAAAAAATAATGTAAATTCTTGAAATCTTAATAATTATTGTTATGCTGCTGAAATTGACCCTGAACTTTTATTGTGGTGAAGTGAACACAGTAAAAAGTACAGCCAGGTCTGAGATGTGGAAGAGGAACTCTCACCCCATTGGTAAGCGACCAAGGGACAAGGAGAATCTTGATCTCCCGAGTGTTACAGACGATGGGGAGCCTGATCTTTCTTTTGATTATTAGTAGAGAAATTGATAAAAGAAATTTTCTCTATGAACTGCTGAACTTTTACTTTATTTACCTTTAAATTTAATTTTCTTAGCCTACCATTATAAGTTAATTTATATCGTTATTTTGAATTTATAAATTAAGTTAATTAATTTACTTAAATTAATTAATTTACTTTACTTTGAAATTTAATTTTCATCAATGATCATGTTAGTGAGAAAACGCAACAATTAGAATGCTCCATTTGGCTACCTTTATTAACCCTTGGAAAAGTGTTAACTGGCTTTTACACAAACTATTTCTCACCTTCTTTACTTCATATGCCATACAGTTATAGGAAAAAATTACTAGCAAAAGCTACAACAAAGATGTACTGCAAACTACATTGATTGACAAACAATTCATGCAAGAACATTCCTATGTGCCTGTTATGTTTCACATTTTGGAATTTACTCGCAAAAATCCCCACTTAGTAGGTTTAGAGAAGACTCCAGGTACCCATAATTTTATGGAAGTATAATTCACATACCATTTAAAGTGTACAATTAAATGATTCTTAGTATAGTCATAGAGCTATGTGTCCACCAGGAGTAACGTATTCTGGAACATTTTCATTACCACAAAATGAAACTCTTGACCACTAGTCCATCTCACACGCCACATGCAACCATTAGTCTACTTTCTGTCTATACAGATTTGCTTATTCTGGTGGATGACTCATGTAAATAAAATCAATCAATATGTGGTCTTTTGTCTCTGATTTCTTTCCCTTGCATAAAATCTGCAAGGTTCACCTATGCTGTACACTGTATTCATGCTCAATTCCTTTTTAATACAGAATAATATCCCATTACATGGACATCCACCTTTTATTTACCTAGGTATCCACTGATGGACTTTGGGTTGTTTCCACTTTCTCCTTATTATAAATGATCTTACTATCCATGTTCATTTCCAAGTTTACTTGTGGACATTTTCCCATTCTCTTAGGGATATAGCAAGGGATGGAACTGCTGGCTGACTCAGTAACTCTGTCTTTAATCTTTCAAGGAACTACCACACTGTATTCCAGACTGAAAGCACATTTCACTTCACAATCCCAAACGCTCTCACCGATGTTTGTTATTTTCAAACATTCGATTTTTCAGCCCAGGGAAACCCTGCTGTGGCTTTGAATTGTCCTTTCCTGCCAGGTGATACCGAGCATCTTCACATGTGCTTAGAACTTATTAATATAACATTTTTTGGACAATATTCAAATTTGTTGCCCATTTTATATTGGTATTATTTGTCTTTTCTTTGTTGAGTTGTAGTGTTCCTTGCTTAATCTGCATACAAGCCTCTTATCAGGTACACTATTGTAAAATTTTCTCCCACTCTGTGGATCATCTTTTGACTTTTTTGAAAGCACCTTTAGAGCACCCAAGACGGGGCTGTTATAAAGTAGCGAGCCTATGTCTGGCTTCCTTCTCATTGTGTGATTGCTTCAGCTTATAGGGACCCCTGCCAAGGTATCACCCACCCTGTCATGGTGAAACCCCCACCAGGATCTTGGTGCCATGGTCCTGAGCATCCAGGAGCTAAATAAAGCTCTTTCTCTAAAAATATCCAGCATCAGGTGTTTTGATTTATCAAACAAAGATATATGAATTCAACAAATAAACAAATCCAGTAAAGTTACAGAATATAAAATCAACACTCAAACTCAGTTACATTTCTGTATATTCTGACAGTCTATTCAAAAAATTAGGAAAACAGTTTTTACATTAAAATGTATAAGTAAGAATAAAATGAAAAGTGAATATATCCATGGTGCCAACTACAAAGCCTAGATGAAAGACACCAGTGGAGACACCAGTGGGAATATCTCTTATGTTTACAGATGGAAAGATCTGACACTGTTAAAATGTTTCCGTTACCCAAGCATTGTACACATTCAGTGCAAGTCCTATCCAAATTCCCATGACATTTGCATTGGTCCATTTTCCACTGTTGTAACAAAATGTCTGATTGCTGAATAATGGACAAGAACAGAGGCTTATTTGGTTCACACCTTTGCAGGTCTTAGAGCAGCTGGAATCTGTCTGGTTCTGCTGAGGACTTTGTGGCTTCATCACAGCATGGAGCGATCACACGCACAGACTTGAAGCAAACAGGACTTGGGTTCAGACTTACTTTTCTTATCGTGATAACAATTCAAGTTCCAGGGAGCTAACATAAATCTGACGAGAACTGATCCCTTCTGAAGGTTGTACCCCAGTGACCTGATCACCTCTTAGGCACCACAGCTACAGACTCTACTACTCCTCAACACCAATCCATTGAGGACCACGATTGCAGCAATGACTCTTTGAGGGACACTCAAACTGTATTTGAACTATAGTAGTCCTTTAAAGAGAAATAAAAAAGTCCTAGAATTCCTATGGAACTACAAGATTCTGAAAAAATCCGGCCTTCTTAACAAGAACAAAGCTGGATGAATCACATTTCCTGATTTCAAATGGTAATACAAAGCCGTAGTAAGCACCACAGTATGGTACTGGCGTGAAGACAGACACACAGGCCAGTGGAACAGTGTGGAAAGCCTAGAAATAAATCAATTTATATACAACCAGCTGATCTTTGACAAGTACATGAAAAATACTCAGTGGGCAAAACATAGCTCTTCAATAAATCGTGTTAGGTAAACTGAATATCCACATGCAGTGAAAAAAAATTGAACCCTTATCTTACATTGCATGCAAAAATCCAACACAGCATATTAAAGATCTAAGCATAAGACATAAAATCTTAAAATCCCAAGAAGAAAACTATAGGAAATGCTATATGACATTGGTCTTGGCAATGACTTTTTGGATATGACTCCAAAAGCACAGGCAAGAAAACCAAAAGTAAACAAGTGGGACTGTATGAAATGGAAATATTTCTGTATAGCAAAGGAAATCATCAGCAAAATGAAATAGCAGCCCATGAAATGAGAGAAAATATTGGCAAGCCACATATAGGATAAAATAGTTATATATTTTAGATATTATATGATTATATATTTATATATTTTGGAACACAAACAACTGAATAATAAAAAATGATAATAACCTGATTAAAAAGAGGCAAAATACCATAATGGACAGTTGTCCAGTGAAATGACAATACAAATGGCATACAAATGACCAATATGCATATAAAAAAGCTTCTCATTACGAACCATCAGGAAATGCAAAGCAAAACCACATCATTCTACACCCATTAATATGCCTGTCATCATAACGTCAAAAGAGAATACATGTCAAGGATGTGGAGAAATGGAAATCTTTTGTACGTTGTTAATGGAAATGTAAATTAGTACATCCATCATGGAAACAGTATGGAGTTTCCTCAAAAAGTTAAAAATAGTACTACCTTACAACCCAGCAAACCCACTATTATTGTTATATTTCTATTTTTTTGTTTTGTTTTGTTTTGTTTTCCTGTACTGGGAATTGAACTCACAACCTTGTGCTTGCCAGGCAGGCGCTGTGCCACTGAGCTAAATCCCCAGCCCCTTATATTTCCAAATATATATCCTCAGAAGTAAAGTCAGTATGTTGAAGAGATGTCTGCTCTTCCATGTTCACTGAAGCGTTAGTCCCATAGCAAAGACATGGAAACAGCCAAAGTGTTCATTGACAGATGAGTGAATAAAGAAATTAGACAGATGGATAGACAGATAGAGAAGTGGATAGCGAGACAGATGATTCAGCTGTAGGAAAGAAGAAACTTGTGCCACTTGTGACAGTCTGGATAAACCTGGAGTACATTATGCTGAGTGAAATAAGCCAAATACAGAAACACAAATGCTACTTGATCATGTGCACAATCTCAAAAAATTGAGCTCACAGAGACAGAGTGGAAGGAAAATTACCAGGAGCCACAGGGTGAGAGAAAAGGGAAGATGATGGTCAAAGGGCGCGAGACGGCAGCTCTCTGATGAATGTGTTCTGGAAACTACTGTGTAGCTCAGGGAGGAGAGTTGGCGATGCTGGATTTTACTCATGAAATTTGCTATAGAGGAGATCTTAAGTGCAAGAACTAGCTCGACCATGGAAATCATTCACAATACCATCCACAAGATATATCAAAATGTCACCTGAAATATATAATTTTTATTTGTCAGTTATACTTTACCAAAGATGATGACGAGGAGGAAGAAGCCTGGGCAGAGCAAGAGCAGAGGCCCAAGAGCAGTCTTCTTGCTTTGGTCTCTCTTCAGAATCCAGAGGAATCCCTCCTCCAGAGGGAGGAGACAAGCAGGGCTCCTCCCTGCCCACGCCAAGGGCTTTCAGCCACAGGCAAGCAGCTCTGTGGAGGAAAAGCCTTAGTTAGTGCTTGAGACTGGCATTTTAAACCATGTAAGCCAGACCTTTATTAGTTAAATTTGTATGGATAGTTGTGGAATCTTCCAAGTCAAGGAACTTTCATCTCAGTGGGGTTGGGACCTTTGATAGCTGTTTGTTTAGTGATTGAAAATAACTCCCAGTTCTTAAACTACTGAGTAGAATTTGTCAAATAACTGTTTTCTCAGTAGCCTACCTTTTTTTATTCCACTTTCTTCCCTCCAAAAATAAAATTATCTTTGCTAGACTATGTAGGGCTTTTGTTTTCCATTTTATGTATGGCCCAACATACCAGTCAGCATTTATGAATAGTGGAAAAGTGGTTTTCTAGAAAACATGGTTTCTCAGCTGTAAATTCCTGGGGAAGCTGTGGGTTAGGGATGTATGTGAGCAGTGCAGAACTAGGAGAATTCTCACTCAGGGCCTCTTAGGACAACACAGGCATGTTACCACTTTTGTTGCTGGAGATTTGGCTCCCAAAAATGCGAGGGGAAAGGGGCTTCCTTGCCCCTGCAGCAGTGGGTCACGTGGATGTCTCGACTGCCTTCTGCATTTTGGTCTCAGACTTCTCTGTCTGTTCAGAAATCCTCACGCTGTGCTCCGTTCCCTGCCCCGTACTCTCACTGTCTTGCACCTTCTCATTCCTAAGTCCTGTAGAGCACACATGCAGGGGTCCCCATAGGAAAAAGGAAGGGAAGGTAAGTAAGGGTAACAAGATGCTGCCTTCCTCTGCTCTCTTCCCGTCATCACGCCCTTCATCACGCAGGCTTAGATTTGCACCCTGGGATCCCTCAAGTCGGAGTTAGCCTGTAGTCTGCTTTTCTTTGGTTCATTGGCTGTTCCAGGTGTTAGAAGTACTGGACCAAGACTTCCACATTACAACTGGCTGAGACTAGGCAGCGACCAGCTGTCCAGCTTAACATGCTCCTCGGTGCTCTCCACTGTTTATGACATTGCCTGCTTTTCTCCCTTACATTTCCCTCATGCCCTCAGCTGGTATTCGTGTGTATTTCTCAAGGTAGCAGAGGTTTAAATCCTTAAAAAAGGATTCTTAAAGGAAGTTCATAGGTTATAAAGCACTTGCAATAAATCTAGCCCCTATTATCTATCTATCAATTATCTATCTATCTATCCACCTACCTACCTACCTATCTAGCTCTACCTGAAAATAAAGGTTAATAAACATATATGTTCTGGACACAACATATAAGACCCTGCTCGTGTGAATTTACAGTTCTTCTGACCACAACTACCATGAGTTTAGGATTCATTGGAGGTGCCCAGGACACCAGTGTTCAAGACCTATCTGGAAATCCCTGGCTGGATTTCCCTGGAGTTGGGCTGGGAGGGAGTCCATATCCACCCACGGCCCTAGCTGGGAGGAAAAAGAGGCAGGAATTCAGGCAGGGGATTTTGCCAGTGAGGAAGCACTGAGCAAGTGACAGACAGAAGGAGGGTGGGTGTTGGTGTGGGAGGAACGCGGGCTTCAAGGAGGGCGCTGATGGAAGGATTTGCTTTCTTCCCCAATACCTCAAGATTTTCCACCTTGTTCTGCATCAACCAGGGTAGAAAACTATTCCTGCCAATCCTTGGCAGTGAGGAGAATATTGCGGATTGTGGCAGTCATAGCCCACAGCCCCTCACCCTCGTACTTCCATACATTGCAGCCTAACTTCCAATCACAGCCTTCAGGGTTCATCGGTCCCTTTCCCCGTGGAAGTAAACTAGAATCCTGTCTGTTTGCACACATGGTCAGAGTGGCAGAAGAGTAACAAACTTTGGAGAAGTTTTCAAGCAATAAATGTCTAAATCCTTTAGCTCTCCTGCATAAGACAGCGTTCCTGTGGCTGAGACACAATCCCTGACACCCGCAATTTAAAGGATAAAAGGTTTAATTTAGTTCATGGTTTCAAGGGATTCAGGCCATGGTCCTCTAGCCTCAAGGCCGAAACCTCATGGCAGAAGGGTGCGATGGAGCGAACATGCTCAGCTCACAGTAGCCAGGAAAGAGTGCTTGAGAAGGGGTGAGGGCCTATGTGTAGTAGCCAAGATCACAGCTCCATGACCCACCCATGCACAGGAAATACGCTAATCTGCTAGACATTTCTAATGTGATGAAGGGACATACCCGGATCAATGCCCACACTCAGCTCAGCTGAGACAGCTCTGAGGTGTGTGTTCTAAACTGTTCCTCGACATCCCTGCAGGAGTGAGCTTGTAAAGTGGTGGGCAACTCGCTTGAAATGCACCTTTCATTTGCTTCCTCTCCTCCCATGCTTCTCCACAGATGTTTGGTGACCTCATCCCTCAAATAAACTACTTGCACCAGAGCTCTTGCCTCACAGGCTACTGCTGTGGCAACCTGGGCTGAGGCAGACACCTTGTGAGACAGCATGGGTGGGAGGAGGAAGCCACACGCAGATGCCACCAGAGGGACAAAGAGACAAAGAGACAAAACCACCCCCCAAACAGTGTGGAAATGGGGGATGGGAAGGTTTATTGCACATCCTTGAATTATTTTTTTAGGGGATGCCTTTAAATTGGATATTATGTTTAAAATCATATTATTTTAACTATATGAGAGTTAAAAAGAATAAGTAATTTCAGCAATTTGTTCTTTGCTCTTGTTTTTTAATGCCTATCTTTGACACCTGTGCCCAGCAGTCAGCGACCCTGAGTAATATACCGTTCTATCTGTTCTTCTCGAAATGGCATTTCATGTTTCCTTCCACCATTTACTTTCCCCCCCACAGAGATAAAACCAATGTTTGATTTATCAACTCTGGAAGAAGTTCAGAAACTTAAGTGAAACCCAAATCATGTGACCAACAATTCTTATTATGAGAAGATAAGAAATGTGATTTCTTCATATGCAGTGAAGATGCCTGGAATTCAGCGTCATAGGATATGTGCATGGGAGAGATTTCCTAGTAAAGAAAATAGATGTGTTGGGCTATCCTTCTCCCCTGATGCTTTTGTAGTCAATGGTATGTGTTGAAAATGATGACTGACCAAACCAACTAAGGGGGAACCAAAAAATGTACATATTTTTTCCTCTAAGTTCATTAATCTTTTTTTTTTTTGGTACGAAGAATCAAATTTGGGACCTTATGCTTGCCAGGCAGGCACTTCATTAGTCATAATGTAGAAAAATTATAACTCTCATAGTTTAACGGATTAAATTTTTCTGCAGAGATCAGAAACTCTTTGAGGATGAGAGGCAATTTTTACCTTTCTGAAGAATGCTTAAGTTTTAAAACAGTGCCCAGGAACTGTGCTTGGTTGGGTTGATCAAATAGACACTGACAGCAGCCTGTATGTGACAAGTATTTACTGACCCACAAATATTCTTCTAATTCTTGAGTCATTATAACAAGTATTTGACATCAATTGTTTTGTTGGGTTAAAATGAGATTGTATGTATTTTGGGTTAAAGGTATAAAGTTCCCACTATTCGAGGAGTTGTGTGATTCTTTGCAGAGACAAAGTAAAACTGCAACACCTGCCTGTTACCCCTCTCCCTTGTTCGGATGCCCATACTGCCCTCCTGCAAACGTTCTTCCAACTGTGGAGAAGTTCCTCGGCTTCCAGTCTTGCATCCTGCCTCTACTTCCCGTGCAGACACTAGGGATGCCGTGGTGTGTCTGTGCTAGTCCTCTCTGTGCTCCAGTGTGTCTAATTAAACACATGGAGACTGGTAGCCACTGGAAATAAACAGGGAGCTGAAAAGTTCTGCTGCTTCACAAAACCTTTGCATTGCTCCCTGCCTTGCCTCGTGGATTCTAAGATCTCTACCGCTTCCTTGTGTTCAGAAACCAGACTCTTCCATTCTCCTGGGTTCAGACAAATGTTTTATATTTTTAAAAAATGACCTATATCCGTCAGGCTGTGGGGAGGGAAGGAAAAGAGTTGGAACAAGCAGCGAAGGAGGGGAGTAGGATTGCTACTGTCTTTGGTTCCATCAGTCAGCCTGCTGTCTTCCTGCCTGGATCTTTTCTTTGTAAAAATGATAGCGTTGTTCATGCCCCGCTCCCAGCAGTGTCCCCAGGCGAGTGCAGATGTGCCGAGCCTTTGGCTGTCTGTGGACCTACGCAGAGAGCCTCTCTTCTCCCTCATGAAGTCATCTTCACTGCAAGCCAGCCTCTCCCATCGCTCCATGGTGGAACTTGGCTTTAGCTCGCATAGTTCTGACATGATGTAGATGGTCTTCTAGCTAAGTTCTGGAGCAATCTACCCAATCATACTCAGGGCATTTACAGGAAAGGAGAAAACTGTTCTGTTGAAAGAAACATTTTGCTAAAGGAGATGGGGCGACACAGAGTCAGGATCTGATGGCTGGGAAAAAAATTTAAGTTTTGGTGGCTTTCTCAGGATATTTGTGTTTAATTTTTCTGAGCAGGAAAAATCCTTTCAGGTTAAAGGACAATGAGACTTTGCTTTTTGCAGGATTTCTTTTTATTTTTTAAAGGAGGCAACAAAGACCTTTATTACATCTACATTTCCTAGAAAAGCAGAGAGTATTTAAAGTGTTGGGTGGAATGTCCGTCCCTAGTCTACAGGGTTTTTTTTTTAAGTAAATGGTTGTGACACAGTCTTGGAGGGTTGGCTTCTTTGTCCACGCCCTTTGGAAGGAGTCAAGGTGCACTGATAACCTGTAGCGTTCCTTCTCACCGGAGTGCACACTTTGCTTCCTTGTGCCCAGAACCAGTCAGAGTGGGGAACTGAAACACGAACTCTTGGTTTTCTGAATTTGAACAGGACTGGAATCTTGTCGTCCCTGCCACAGTAGCAAGTAGTGCCATGTTCAAGGATGCTTCGCCTGATCAATAAAAAAGGAGGACTGAAATGTGACCCTCAAGAACCTGGGAAGAAGGGTTCCAATGAAGATAATGAAATTCCCTGGAGACTCCCCTGCCATCTACACCTTCCTTCTCCAAGGCCTGGGCTGGCTGCCCAGGAGCTCAGCCAAGTTCCTAGAGACAAGATCAAGGCAGGGAAGGGAGGTTCACAGCTCTTGGCTTAGCGTTTCTTGTAGACACCAACCCTATAAAGAAAGACCTTGCTTTATCTATGCCTGGGATCTGGACATTCACATAAACAGCATTCCCAGTGCAACAAAAAGATTTCAAGGGGACTTCTAGAAAGAGAGTGTGATTACTATTTGACTTAGACTTGAGTTAATGGATAGGTAAATGAAGTTTTCCTTATAAAAGCCACCAAAATATTTTACTCTTTAAAAACTTCTAATAGTTTTGTCAAATTTAAAGAATCTTAAAAAGCTGCTTTCTTATTCTCTTTGAGGAAAGAAGGCCCTTGGGAATAGTTACACATAGATATAACAGCCATAGACTCCCTCCTGGATGTACCTGGTGTATTTTCCTTTTTTCATTTTATTCTCTATTTTGGACAACGAAATGGGAAAATCTGCTGTAGCAAAAGAAAGCAAATATACCGGGGATATCATTTTATTTTAGTTGGCAGTCTGAAGAGGCGTTTATTTTCTAAATATACGTTACAACCTAAAGAAGGGGCAAGGCACGCAATATAAAGCTTTTCAACACCCCTGGTAATTTCATTAGTTGAGACCGCCTAAGAAAGTGCTTTGGGTTGTACCACTATTTGGTCAAGGGTTATAATGCTAGGGATGGTACAAGAAACAAGAAACACTGGAGAGGGACAGGATCTCACTTGACAAGATAAAGGAAAACATCTCAGAATGTAAGGCACATTCCCTTAGCATTGCCTGCAAATGGGTGTTAATCTACTCTTAGTCGCTCCTTTATGGCCCATTTCTCCTTTGTAGAACTGCTCTGAACTACGCTGTGAAGGGAGAACGAGGTAATGGAGGGATGATGAGCTTTCAAACTGGCAGATCTGTCACAAAATGGCTTTGGGGAAGTCACTCAAATTCAATGAAACGCAAATGAGAATAATGAAATGTATCTTGGGGCTGGGGATTTAGCTCAGCGGCAAAAGCGCTTGCTTGGCAAGCGCAAGGTCGTGAGTTCGGTTCCTGGTACCGGAGAAAAACCAACCCCCCCCCCAAAAAAAAAAAAAGAAATGTATCTTGAAGCACTCCAGTGAAAGATCTATCCAAATGCCTAGAGTATTTTGCTTGGTTCTTTCCCCATTCTACATAGAGTCATCTTGAATCAAGTAATCTGAGGAAAGCCTCGTGCTAAACGAGTGACTCTGGGAGCATTGCTTTCTGCATTCTAGTTTGCTCGCATATTAAATGCAAAGGCTAAAGTCTGATTCTGTGACTATTCGTATAAATATTTAAGGCAGCAGATTTTAATATTATGAATGGTAGTATAATTAATAATTCACTGCAAAACAAATGGATGTCCAAATGATACATTTGGTAGTTTTGTTACTCGGTGTAGTAAGCTGACAAATAAAATAGAAACGAACAATGTACATTCTGAGAATGGAAACTGCCCTGATAAATCTCCCACCTGTTTATCGTTTAAAACCCATGACTGTGCTGAACGCCTACAACCTAGAAAAGACACGTACAAGAGACCTTGGAAATATGGATGCATAAGAGCCCAGGTTTAAAGATTTAGAGTGAGCTTAAGGCAACCCAATCAAGGAAATCCACAGGGAAAACTGACTTTGTCCTTTATTCACTTCTGTTCTGAATCCTGCCCTTGAGGCAATTTTTTTGAGCAGTTTTTCCGGAGAATTCTGAGGATACTTCCATATTTGTGTAGAACACAAAAGTTCGCCATCCATTCCAGTATCTCTGGCGTTACACTGACATGCATCCCGGACTCACTTCGTTCCCATTGTGTAAAATCATACTTGACTTCAAAGGAAAACCCAAAGTCCCTGTTTTCTGAGGGGCAGAAGCCCTTTGTGTCAACTAGCTGACCCTTTGCTCCCTCAGGTCCTATTGGAAACCTTTTGTGGCACAATGCAAGAGCTCTTCCATGAGTTGGTGTTGTTTACACAGCGGGGCGCGCAGGATTGAAGAGAGAAATTCGCCTAAACACAAGATAGATTTGGGTTCTATTTTCTGTCAGTGTGGAGTGTGATTGATAGATCCACGGAGTCTGAGTTACTCAGAGAAATTATTAAGCATTGTGCTGTAAGGGACACCGAGGAAGGCAGGAAAGGAAGGAAGGAGAAAGCGAGGCTAGATTTATGTGGGGAGGTGCGGATTTGTGGCAGGGAAAGAGGATTCCCTTTGAATCCCACAAGGATTCGCCTGGGGAAATTTCCTCTCCAGTTCTTTATGACCAGGGTCTTTGTGTGTTGCAGGAGGCTGCCCGGCTCCCCGGCGCGCAGGTCCCCCGAGAGGGCAGTGGGGGAATCCTTACACTTTCCCTGCAGGGTTCTGCGGGATCCCATTTTCAGTGTCCCTTACGGGTTGGCAGGAGCCTTCAGCCTGACACTTCTTCAGCTGGGACAGGCAGGCTCTGGGGGCGCACACTCTGGCTGTAGCCAAGTTCTTGGCTGATTTTACAGAGTTTCGGTCGCTCCTACACAGAACGGATCCTGTTCAATTGTTCTGCGCTGGCCTGACCCACAGGAGCCTGGGGCTCCGCTCCCCCTAACTCGGAGCTGGCGGCGTGGGGGGCGGGGGCGGGGAGGGGGAAGGTGGGGGTGCGCGAGAGCGCGGGCGATGTTCCCGAGGGCGCCGCCGCACGGGGCGCGCGGCTGTCCCCAAGCCGATTGGTACTTGTGGTCGGGAGGAGACGGGAGGTGGGAGTGCCGGGAGGGAGGGAGGCAGGCGGTCCCTGCGGCGGGCGCGGGCTGCTGCCTTTCCGGCCCTGAGCCTGCTCTCCGCAGCCGGGCTCCTAGGAGTGGCTGGAGCCGCGGGGCGCTTCTAGAGCCCGTAGATGAACCCTCCTCCTCTGCCTCCGCCTTCTGCTCGCGAGTCTCCTCCTCAGCGCTGACGGTACAGTGATATAATGATGGTGGGTGTCACAACCCGCATTTGAACTTGCAGGCGAGCTGTCCCGAGCCTTTCTGGGGAAGAACTCGAGCAGCAGCAGGCGCGGCGCACAGGCGCTTGGGACCGGGACCCGCGTGCGCCGGCAGAGCATCCTGCCTCGTCCTCCGGCACCGTCCCGCGCCGCGTCCCGGGCCACCGCGCTTCTATGTGACCCTCCCCTGCCACGCCGACCACATTCGCACGGTGCTGCGGTGAATTTTCCCCCCAAACAGCAAAAAGCCGCCTTTCAAGGTAATCGCGTTTCTTTTGTTCCCCCTTTAAAGGCAAAAAAGCGAAGAAAAAAACTTACAGGGGGAAAAAAAAAATCGCGTGAGTGTTTTCAAAAAGGAACACTGCAATTGGTCGAGGTTTTAATGAAGGCAAGGAGAACCGGAGACCGGGAGAACTTGGGAAAACGTGTGCAGTTCCCTGCAGGTAACTTTCCCCAGGGCGTTGGAGAGGACGCGGGGACCACGGGCTGGGAAGATGCAGACAAAAGAAGCCGGCTGGGTGGGGGCAGGACTAGCGGGACCGGGAAGCGGCGAGTCGCGCTGTCCTGGAAAATCGTGGGGTCGGGGCTGGAAGCAGGGGCGGAAGCCCGGGCACCCTCCTTTTGCTGCTGCTGCTGTTAATCGACTTGAGGCAAAGTTTGAATGGGGCCCGCGAGGCTCGCCCGCTTGCACTTCCCAAGCCACGCCGCGCGGGCCACCGGCTCTCCGGCCGCGGGCGTGGTCCGTGCCCAGCGTGCCTGGAAAGCCGCTCGCGGGTGGCGCCGGACCGTGCGCTCGGGTGTGCTGAGAGACCCGCGCGAGCGCGCGAGGTCCTGGGCTGCGAGTCGCCCGGCCCCGAGCTGCGCCCCTGGGACACTCGGGATTGACACTTGGGCTTGCGCCCGGGGTTCTTTTGTCCCGCGCGCGGTGCTGGCGCTGCGGGGACCGCGCAGGGAAGGGGGTGGGGCTGCTGAGCCCTGCGGCGGCCGGGGAGGCCGAGGCGGGAAGCTTGCGCTGAACCAGCAGGGATTTGCAAGGATTTTTTTTCTCCTCTCCCTGGAGAAACTTGGGGGCTGCGGCTCGAGCCTGCGCCCACAAAGCAGCGCCCGGGATTCTGCAGACAAAGGTGGCACGGGGACCCGGTCGCCTCGTCCCCACCCCGCCCCGCGCAGCTCTGGTCCGTGGAGCAACTTTCCCGGCCGGTGGAGGGCGTGTCCCAGAGTCCTCCGAGCCCCGAGCCCCGAGTCGCGGGACGCGCGCGCTGCAGCGCGACTCCTGCGCGTCCGGGTGTTCCCGCGCGCTCCCGAGTCACCGGTGGCGCGGGGCGCGCACCACCGGGTGGAAAAGTCAAGTGGTGGCTTAAAGCATTCACTCTGGGTCCAGCTGCGCCCCGGCCGCACCTTTTGTCCCCGCGTCCCCATCTTCGCACCTCCGCCGCGCCCCTCCCCCTCGGGCACGCAGGAACGGGCGGGGGACCCCGCGCCCCGACGCCGAGGGAGGAGCGAGCCAGGCGAGCGCTCCTTCGGGTCCGCCTCCAGCCCGGAGGTCCCGCAGCCAGGGCTTGTGGCGGGCGCTGGCGCCCCCTGATGGAGAAATCCCGCGCGGCGGAGGCAGGGGACCCCGCGCCCGCCCCCACGCAGCCGACCGCCTCCCCGACGCGGGCTCGGGTGGGAGGCAGAGCCCGAGACACACAGCGCGCCTTCTCCCTCCCGGGCGGGACCCACGGCGCTGGCGAGGGGGGACGGGAGACGCAGCGGGTCTGAGGGCAGGGACGGATCGAGAGGCGTTGTACACGTGGACCCCCGCCCCAAAATGTGGACGTCGGGGTGCGGGTGGGGCCGGAGGTGCGGCCTCCGCCACTAACACGCCCCGATGCGGCGGGCGCAGAACGGCTCCTGCCCGGCGCCCGCTCGTGCCGATTCCCGCTTCCCAGCCGGCTGCAGACCCGGGCCGGGCGGGCGGAGCGCGGGCTGCGTCACGCAGGACCGGCGGCGGGGAGGGGCTGGGCTTCCGCGGCGGACCCGCGCGCAGCGGAGGGCGAGCCGGCCGTGGCCCAACTTCGGACGGAGGGCGGCAGGAGGGAGCGGAAAGGCCAGGGGCGGGGCTGCTGGGCTGGGCCGGACCCGGCCGGGATCGGAACCTCGCCGGGCTCTCCCCATCACGCCCGGCTATCGCAGCCTCGGCCCCGCTCCTGTCCCGGCCGGGACGGGCGCGACTTCCAGAGGGCGGCACGGCCAGGCGGGCTGCGGGCTGGGGCGGGGCGGCAGGCGGGGCCCTGGAGCGGTCACCCTCGCCAGCCGTGCGTCCTGTTCTTCCACCGCCTGCAGCCCAACTGGTCCAGCTGCCATCCAGAGGGCGCCCACCGTCTTAGGCTGCTTAAGTTGTATGAGGCGGAGAAGTGGCCCTAGGCTGGGTTGCCCAGGTTGGGCTTGAACTTGTGAGCCTCCTGCCTCAGCCTCCCAGAGTGATGCGGTTCCATGGTGCGCCACCACGCCCAGCTTTTTTCTTGCTTCCTGTTGTAGGAGAGGTGTACCTTTGGCATAAAAGTGAGACGCCCTTATCCTGTGCTCCACGTTCTTTTTGTGGTACCGGGAATCGAACTCAGGACCTTGAGCTTGCTGGGCAGGTGCTGTGCCGCGGAGCTCTATCTCCGGCCCTCCATGTATTTTAAATATATTTTTAAAATATATCCCTCTGTCTACAGACCATTTCATAGTTAATTATAAGGTGGATCACGTTCCACGCTGTCCTAGAGCCTTTGTCTAGAATGGCAGAAGTTTGCCACGCAAGACTGGTGGAATTCTGGAGGGAAGCCCAAAGGGGAAAGGTCTAACTGAAGCCCTAACTGAGCAGGGTACACTCTGGGGGCCCACAGTGGGCCTAGCCCAAGTGCAGGATTGGCACGGACTCACTCAGTGAGCCAGTCTGGGAGCTGGTGGGGACTAGGAGTTCTACTCAAGGGCAGAGTTTTGATTCTCCTGGTTCTTCTGCTGTGGAAGAACTGGATTGTAAGGCTCTCGTCTGGCACTTTGAATTCTCTAGCAAGTTGACCCACTTTCCTTTTGTATTTGGTTCCTTGGAAAAGCTGTGACCTAAGTTGTTTCGAGTACTGCTTGGAGATTGTGGCAAACTCATTGTGAAAATATTTATAGGAAGTCCTAAAATAGGATGTGGTGAGTTTGATATAAGAATAGGAAGGCACCAGTGGAAGGAAACGTTTTCGGAGAAGGCAGAACTGGTTTCCCTTTGGGGAATTGGTGGTTTGGAAGAGCGGGCTCTGGGGGAGACATTCCCCAAGGGTCCACTTTCTAGTTCTGAGCTCTAAGTCAAAAAAGGAATACGCTGCAATTGTCTAGGTTGCCCGCACTAATACTGCAAAGGCCCCACAGATCCCTAAGTGACTGCGCAATTGCTCCTTCTGCAGGAGTCCACAGCGCTTCCTCTTCTGCGCACGTGGTGGGAAAAGTCTGAGGTCCCGGACGGCCGAGTAGGATTCATGGAAGAGTCCAAACTGTGGTTTTTCTTAATAGATTAAAAAAAATAAAGTTCGTCCTCAATTATATTCCTTGCTTTTGAAGAATGAATCTAGAAAAGAAATCTACTTAGGGTTATTTGTGTTTTTTGATACAGGTTTCTGCTTTGTTTTTGCAAATTGAAGGGAAACATATCTGTTGTCCAAGATTTATACAGGACAACATATCTGTTGTCCAAGATTAGTACAGGACAACGTATCTGTTGTCCTGTATTTAGCCACTAATAAAATTTGTGTGGGGAGGTCTACAGAGCTAATTAGGATGGAGATGATCAGTGTTGCAGATTGTTTTCTCTTATTTCACTCCTGTGCATAATTTCTCTGTGGTTAACGATTGGTCAACTAATTGAGCATCACAGCCTTCGAGAACCCAAAGATCAACTTACTGTCCCCCAGCGTCCTATCGTGAAGCCCTCCTTTCCTGGTGGAGTTTAAACGTCTTGGTTACCTTTACTCGTGGACAGACGTCAAGGGTCTCTGTATTTAAGATGGGGCGCAGCTCTGGGAAGGAGTGAGTGGTGCTCCAGACACGGGGTTCTTTTTCAGAAAGACTGAATGACGTGTCCTAGGCTGCTTTTCTACCACCCACCTAGAGAAACCGGTTGGGACACTCACGGTGGGAGGCGCCTCCCTCTCTGAGAGGAGATGCTGATTGTCACCTGGGCTCCTTCTCTTATTCTACCAGAAAATAGGAAGCCTGTGTGCCCGGTGATCTGGAATGAGAGCAAGGGGAAGTAGAGATAACTATCTTGGCCAGGCTCCACTTGGCTTACTGAGTTTTTGCCAGTTTTCTTTCTCATTCATACATATATGTGCACGCAGGGGTTTTGGACACTTAAGTTCTTATTGCTCCACATGCTGAAAGTGCTTGTCTTCCAGTTGCCAGTACAAAAGGTCTTGGTTTAATGAGTTTGCCAGTTATGTTTCCTAAAAGTCTCTGGATAGACCATGCGTCTATAGGCAAGTACTAATGCAGGTCTGCATTTGTATTTATTTCAGTATCTATAGATAGCCTACTTAGTTCTTCTAAGAATTTTAAGAGATGTTTATGTGTCTAAGGTGAAATTACATATTCTATAATAAACATGTAATATGTAATAAATTATAACCTTTTGGCTGTTTAATTACTGATTTGATATTCCTTGAGGTTTAGCAGAATAAGCATTAAACTTGGAGTTGGTAAGCTTGAGTTGGACTCTTCAGCTGGGAAAACCAAATTCAGGCAAAACCTTTGGATGCTCAGTGTCATAATCTAATAAATGGATATTTGGTTAGAAGATCAAAGGAATAAATACCTAGGAAAGGGCCGTCACAAATGGAAAACCACACAAACAAGGGGTGTTAATGTATGATGCCTAACCAATTCATATTGACCCAATTCTGTAATGTTACTAATAATAGCAGTAAACTATGTATGTGTATTGTCAACTAAACCTATGAAATGAACCACACAAAGGCGTACAGTTTTACACATTAGGGAGTACCATTGATCAGAAGACAGAATTCAGAAATAGATACAAATGATGTCAACATTCACTGACAATAAGGACTATTTCATAAATAATTTTGGGACACTTGATAGGTCAACTCAAAATAAAAACCAATCTCTACCTCATTTGTCATCCTAAAAGAAATTGAAGGTGAATCCAAGTGAAATGGAAGGAATAATATTATTTGAGAAGTTACTGGGAAAAAATTACTAGAAGTGACCATGAGATTTTGAAAAATAAGCTAGGAAGCAAGAAACTTGTGCTAAGCAAAACATAAACCCAAAAGCCATACCAGAAAATGTTGGTGAGTCTGACTAAATAACAGTGAAATGAGCAACAAGAAAACAATACATCTTCGAATCATCTGCAATAATAATTCTTGATATACCAAAAACTTTCAGGAGTAATTAACATAAAATCCTATCTATGTCTAAAATGGCCAAAATTTAAATACAGATAGTGTCAGAGAGAAATGTCAGTGTTTTTTCATCATATAAAGCTTTGTGCATCCTCAGTAATGAAAGAAAGAGTAATTAAAACACCTAGTGGTGTGCTGTGCCTTACTCTTTCACTCAGCAGTAAAGAAAAAAATAGCTTGAGAAGCATCTTTGTTGGTTGTGTTATAGAGAACATTATAGTCTTTCAGAAAATATTGTGTTATAGAGAACATTATAGTCTTTCAGAAAATATTATGGCAACAACGATAGGTTCATGTTTAGAAAATTATGTGGCAATCAAGATTTTTTTGATTTAGCATCAAACATTTTTAAAACTACACATATCCTTTGAACTAGCAATGTTACTGGGAAAGTGTGTCATTTACATGTTGGTACCTATGTCACCCAAGACAAATGGACAAAGATATCCCTCAAAGCATTGATTTTAATAGCAAAAATTTGAGAGCAACCTAAGAGGTTATCATAGGGACCTGGTTGAATAAATTTTGCCAGTACACCCATCTAATGGAAAGCTTTACAATTGCTAAAATGACGTAGAAGGACTATATTTGGTGATGTGGAACATGTGTTATTAGTACTACTATTATTATGTTATTAGTCCTTGTCTGCAGTATGTAATGTTCACATTCTTTATGTGGAGTTGGTACGTGTACCTGACACATCTTCATTCCCTTTTGCTTCCCCCCACCATCAAGAGATGGAACATGTATGTTAAGTGAGGAAAATGATATGCAAAATGGTGTATGTACAGTGTGAGTCTAATCATATACAAATGGGGATATATTCATTCTTTTAATCAGTATTTCCTGAGAGTCCTAGGCATTGTGAACACAGGAGTGAAGAAAAGTATCAGACTCTCTCCTGGACTTTCTGCCACAGTGGGTAGGAAAAGGTAATCCCTTAACACATAAGTGGGTAAAGGTGATATATGCTATGATGAAGTAGAGCTGGAGGAAGACAGAGTCTTGAGGGAAAGGCTTGCCCGGCAGAGAACAGCAGTTAAGGAACAACACAGAAATGCTCAGCCAGGCCCAGGCTGTGGAATCCAGGTTCAGGTGAGCAATAAATTCATATGGCCCTGGGACCGCTTGAAGTGAGTTAGCAAAACTTCAAGTCTGAACCTTGAGGCTCATGGACATGGGTTGTCTGGGGGAACTAATTAGCAGAGTGGAAGACAGAACCACTGTGTTTGCGTCCTCAGGTCACCCTTGGCTCAGCTGGGCTTCCCTGAGATCAAGAGAGAATACTAAATATCTGTTTAATAGAACTTAGGCTCCCTTGCTGGGACAGCCCATCCTGGTGCGGTGCCCTCTGTAGAGACATCAGTGTGGACTGGAGTCCTGTTGACCTTGGCTCTTCTGTCTCCCAGGCAACTGAACAGTTTTGTCAGCTGTACCTTGATTACGTGATGACCTCTTCCTCTTCTCATTGACTTTACTGAAGTGGGAGGCTAAATATAGGCCCAGGCTCTGCTCCCTCCCCGGGTCTGTCCATGCATGTAGACCCGTTATCACCAACAGACTGGAGGAGCAGAGGAGTGGAGATGGGGGCCGGATGGAGCTAAAGGCAAAGTTTCCCAAGAGTTCCCATGTAGAATAAAATCAAACGCAGAAGGCAAGCGGTATATCATAAGACGGACACGGGCACAGCCTTAAGAAAAGTAGAGAAGTGGAACGCGTGCCTGTGGACTGAGGGAAAGACAACAGAATGTGCAGCTGAGGCGGTTAGGACCCGCAACTGCAGTCTGGTGTATTTACAAGAGATAAGCGGTCACCCTCTGACCCTGGTGCTGTACACCCAGGAGCCTGCAGTCCCAGGCATGGGCGGAAATAGATAAGGGCTCTGTGGGTGGGGACAGCCTCCTGTACATAGACCCGAGAAGAAGCTGCTGCTTGGCTTCTGCATGGAACTAGCCAGTTAAAACTTGGAACAAGCTTTGCTAGATTTCTGACTTTTCAAAAGAAGGTAAAGACCTGTGACTCAGCATGAATACTCCAATTTTTCATCTGGCATATTTTGAATACACTTAAGCGCTTGTTACAATGCACTTAAGTGCTTCTGATCATTTTATTATTTTCTATGCATTTTCTTATTATTTTCCTTCTCTAGTTTAGTCTTAGAAGTAGTCTTAGAGCAAGTGATGAGGGTACTCAGTAGACTTACACAGGTGAGGGATGGTTTCCATCCTTCCTTCGAAGGATAAAGACACTTTTATACGGATGAAGAATGGCTCCAAGAGTCAGACTTTTGAGGATCAGTCTTGAGCAGATTAGGATGAGGAGGAGGAGGTCCATTCCTGAGTCAGGCTCACACATTTCCCTTCCGGTTTTGTCAAGAGATTTGACACTCTGGATACTGATTAATATCAGACGTTATATGGGTCGTGGTTAACACTGGGCTGACCCAAAGGTATGTCAGTGTGTTCACTTGCCCCTGCTCGTGTGGTTGTGCACTTTGCAGTGTGCCTTAGTGCGGTCATGCCTGTGGTACGTTGGCGTTCTTCAAGAGTCTACACTAAACCTGGTGCCGTGAAATGTTGTGGGAAACAGTACATTGCATAAGTTAGCAGCTCTGCCTTCCAGAAGCTATTGTTTTATGGAGGAGATAAAATGTGATTACACATCAAAATTCCAAGTATGCAGCAATTATTGTAAACATAAAATTGTTTACTACTGTTATAGTGGTTAACTAAGGCTATAATATAGAGCTTCAAATATTTTCTTTTTCATTATTAATAGTACAAAGTCAAAATTAGAACACCCATAGCCTGAATTGGTAATCTTAATAATGAATATTGAATATTAAATACTTTATACCTTTGAGATATATATATAGTACATATATATGATTGTATATATATATATGATTGTGTGTATATATATATATATCACTTCAATAATAAATCACTTAATGATTTCATTCTACACAAACATTCCCCCCAAAATTTACAAAAATCTAGAACTCTAGGTATTCCCTGGAGAACAATTTTAAATGTAAAATGCTATATATCTCACACTTTCCATCTGTAGGTCAGTGGATAATCTCCAAGGAAAAGAATATATTTAGGATTACCTAATAATCCTTCAATAATAAATACTTCAATAATAAATCACTTCAATAATTAAGGCCTTAAGGGAAGATTTCAATCACTTCAATAATAAATACTAACTTTTGGTTAGTATTAGCTAACCAAAAGTTAGCTACAGAAAATGATGCTAACTTTTTATAGATACAGAAAATGATGCTCAGAGAGGAAGTAGGAAGTGTCATGTATCCAAAAACCAAGAGTCTAAGTGGAGGACGTAGAACTGGAATTCAAACTTGTTTGAAAGTGGAGATTGAAATTAGCTCTAAAAGTTTCCTGAAAAAAAAGAAAAAGAAGAAAAAGGAGAATAATTTTGCTTGAGGAAAAGTAGGAAATTATTGCTTATCTGGATTCAGTTAGTGCTCATGGGTTATATTACTTTTAATAGCAGTTTATGATGCAACCTCAGCTTTTATCTTGGTTATGAAATTGCTATGTGTATCTCTTCTAAAATATTATAATGTCATTAAGATATAGTTAAAATATAAACCCATGAGCCATAACAACTTACTTGAGTACCTTATAAGAAATCGAGAAATGTCAAAAATTATGGCCCTTCCCAGTTAGTATTTTAAATAATCTAATAGCATATATTACTGACTAAATGGTGAGTAACAAGCGTGACTAGGGTTATTAGGTAATCCTAAATATATTCTTTTCCTTGGAGATTATCCATTGACCTACAGATGGAAAGTGTGAGATATATAGCATGTTACATTTAAAATTGTTCTCCAGGGAATACCTAGAGTTCTAGATTTTTATAAATTTTTTTGGAATGTTTGTGTAGAATGGAATCATTAATTTCTACAGAGAACAGTTTTAGTGGAGTACTGGAGGGTTCAGAGCACAGTCACTTGGCTCTGTGGCCGTCAGACCTGTCAGGGTCGGGTCTCATGGCAGAACATATGGTAATTCACAACTGTCCACTCTATGGCCAGGGAGCAAAGGAGGGATGTGAGGAACCGGGGTCCCACGATCCCCTGTGAATGCATGCACCCTCCTGCCTAAGAACTCACACAGGCCATGCCTCTTAAAATTTCCTCCTCCTTCCAGTAGCACCAATCTTGGGACTAAACTCTAATACCTGGGCCTTAGAGGAAGATAGAAGATCTACACTATAGTAAAGAGTTTGGACAATAGAGGAATCTATCAGTTCATATAGAAAGATGTTCACAGTTATGACCCATTTGAGATCCATAGCTTAAGAACTTAAACCTTGTCATCCCTGGTTCGTTTTCAGCTTTATTCCAGGGCTATCTCATCCATGTATGGATTCCAGATAGCCACAGTGATTTCAAGAAGACATATCTTATCATGATAGTGTCCAGTGGAGAAAAGTGGCCACCTCTCCTTTTGTTCTCTTCTTAAGTTGAATATACCTTTCTCAGCAGCCTCCCACCCTCAGCCCAGGACAGGGATTCTCTCCTATTTCATTGGCCAAACTTCCATACTTACCACCATTCCAAAAGCAATCACTGGCAAAAAGAATGGGACCTTGCATTCTTACATCTGGTAATGTGAGCAACTTCGATGAAGATAACAGTGTGTAATATAACAAGCACCGTTCACTCCTATCATTTGGTTTTGAAACCCTGTATCATTTTTATTGTTTCTGTGTTGTTTTATTTTTGTCTATGTTGTTGTTATTTTGTTATTTTTTAAATTACTTTTAAAATAAAAACTAAAGAATGGGACCACTGTACTGACTTGGAGTACCAGGATCACTTCCTTGTACTGGGATTTCACCCTGGTTCCTCTAAAAGTACATAGCTTTACTCCAAGGGGCGATACTAGAATGGAACTGGGTGTTTTTTTTTTGTTTGTTTGTTTTTTGTTTTTTAGAAGAAGGAGGAAAATCTACTTGGAAGCCAACCAATAATGGTTTTTATAGACCAATTCTCAGTGTAGCAGAGAAAGACATAAGTATGGAGATCAAATAATCTGCCTTTCTTGAAGTTGACACTTTGATTTCTAGATGGTCCCTTTGCTAGTCAGCTTTGCATAACCATTATAAATACCTCAGATCCCCGCTCAAAAGACAAAGGATAGCATTGGCTCAGTTTTGGAGCTCCAGCGTGTGATTGATTACGGCTCGTGGCAAGGCAGTATGTCACGGCTGGAAGCGTATGGCAGAGCTACCAGTCAGCTCAAGGGGGCCAGGAAGCACAAGAGCACAGGGAAGAGAGAGATCAGTGGTGTCCTGTAGTCCCTTCAAGGGCCCACCCCCAGGTACCTGAGGCCTCCAGGAATCCCCACACCTTCCTCCACCTTCCAATAGTGCCAAGCTGAAGACCCAGCCTTTAAGATCTGGCCATTTACGGACATTTAAGATCCAAACTGTAGCTGTTTCCAACACTGGTGCTGCGTCTGCTCCTCATTAAAGCGTCACAGAAATTCACACTGGAAGGGACCACTGTGAGACTTGGGTTGTTAAATGTCACACAATGAATTGAAGACTAGAGTCAGAACAGGATTTCTTGGCAGTCAGCACAGGGCATTTTCCTTCATCATTTGCTCTGGAGGGTTGGGAACTGTTGGAACTGCTTTCAAACTCATGGCAAGCACTGGCCACTTTTGTAATTAACAACTCCTTAGAATACACTTGTTTGGTTTGCCCAGCCAGCTGGAAACCCAGTGGAGTCTGCGCTCTGAAAAGCCCGCCGAGGTCCTTGTTCTCTGCTTTGATATCATGTGCCTTGTTTGAGGCAAATTTCTTACATCCAGCATCTTTGCTGTTGCTCCTTCATCTTCATCTTCTCTTGCTCTATCCACGGTCACCTTCATATTGCTAAAGACTCTGTGGTCACTTTTCCTTTTTCCCTTCTTGCCCCCACCAGATCCTAACTGTTAGTCACTCAGGCTGTGGCCTCTGGTATTCCTCCCACAGCCTTCCCAGTTGTGGCTTTGACATATATTCGTATTGTTGTGTCCCCAAATTAGATGCTGGGATTATTTTGGTAACTACTGCCTTGGGTGAGACTCACACTAATAATTGCAGGCTTGAGGTAACTTCTCCTATTACAAGTTCCCTCCTGGCTTTACATTCTGAGAAGATGCTGCTCCTGCTTTTCCTCCATAAAATGCACAAAGAGTGGCATGTGATGTATGGTCTGCTTCTAGGCTGAATGCTTGTGATTTACTTTGTTTTTCTTCATTCTTAGGACAAGATGTTGATAAATATCAGAAGCATCTTATGGATGTGCTCAACCTTAATAGTAACCCAGGCCCTACATAAAGGTGAGTGTGACAACAAGCTGCTCCTTGCTTGCTGACATAACAGGGGATGGAGGATCAGCCTGGGTCCCCTCAAATAAAGGATCGACATTTTCTCACCTGCTCGGTGCTAACTAAATTCTTAATTAAAATAGTATAAGGAGGAAAAGTGGTTTTAAACCAATCAAAATAAAATAGTGAACAGAATGCTAGAGTTCAAGTGGAGTTACAGTCACATCCAGATTTCCTTTTAACTCATGTATGGCATGGAGGATGTTTAAAAATTCTACCTTCGCCAATACTGCTTCTCAAAGACTTTTTATTCTAAAAGTAAAGATTATTAAACACTCAGGAGGTTAAGTTTTGAAGAGTCAAGAATATGTAGAGCAGGTTGACAGGAAGACTTTAGACTCACCTCTGCTCTTTGTTTAAAAGTAACTTTGCAAATACACATGCATTGTTTTTCTTAGCTTTAAGAAAAGCTAGTAGTTGCCAGGGAAGGTGGTGCACACCTGTAATCCCAGCACTCGGGAAAGCTGAGGCAGGACTATTGCTGTGAGTTGGAGGCCAGCCTGGACTAAGGTAGTCAGCTCAAGGATAGCCTGAACTATAGAGTGAGACCCTGTCTCAAAAAAAAAAAAAAAAAAAAAATTAAAAGCTAGTAGTGATGTTTCTCAAATTCCAAGCTCATCGTTTAGTGTAAAGAGACACACCCAAAAACACGAAGGCAGAAACTACACTGAACTTCCTTGCTGTGTGCTTCTGCCTCCTGCTCCTCTCCCAGCACTTCTTCCTCTTCTTCATCATCCCCACTCCATGCTTCCGGCTTTCGGAGGCAGCTGCACATACACAGGCTGTTGTTATCTTTCCTCGTTTACCCATTTGATTCATTTCACTTGCTATACTTTCTCTTCTCCTCTACTGTTTTGTTCTAACTCCTTCTTCAAGACCAAGGTTAAACATCTCTCCATGTGTTCATTTCTCCAGTCACCCGTCCATCTATCTGTCCATCCATCTCACTCACTCACCCACTCATTTATTCCCCCCCGACCCCAGTGACAGTATGTTTTGAGCACTGTCTTTGAGCCAGGTGTTGTGCTGGGTGTGCTGGGATTTCTGGGTAGATGGGCCATCCACACATTGCCCCAGGTGTCGCTGAACCTCGTCCCCTAATTATATGAGGCAGGCAGCAAAACATGAACAAGGTAGGCCCTGTCACACTGGTGAAAATTAAGCAGAGCGATAGCATAGAGATTGACTTGAGCTGGGAGATACTGGTAAGGTCACTCTGAGAAAGTAACATCTCAGGTGAAATGACAGTGATGCGGAGTGGCCAGTCAGCCAACAGGTTAGGGAGAGATGAGTGTGACTGAGTGACAGAAAGGTCACTAGAGCTGGACAACGTGATCAAGAGCTAAACAGGACGTATGGATGGATAAGGACAGAGGTCAGCCCCTTCAAATAATAACACCTAGCTCCTGTGTAGGATTTACTTCGATCAGGAGCTGTTCTAGGTGTTTAAAGTTAACTCAGGGAAACTCCCTCACCCAGGTGTCCTACAGAGGGGCCCAGGGATAGAGGCGCTAAGTAGCTGTGCCCAGCCTCATGCCCAGTAAACAGCAGAGTTGGGGGTGAAGGTGCAGCCCTAGGCACTCACACCCCTCACTCCTTGTACACTGCTTGTGCAGGATGTTACTAGCTTTAGAGAAGATCAATTTATTCCCAGTACACTGGGAAATGTGGATTAGTTTCAGCCCATGAAATATACGAGCTTAGTGCTTTTAAAATTCTCTATCTGTTGCTCTGTGAAGATCTGACTATAGGCGAGCGAGTGTGCCAGCCTTTCAGGAATGGTGTCTCCTGAAGAGGCAGAAGGGAGGGAACTGAACACGGGGAGGTGGAGGACTCAGACAAGCAAGGACATTGGGTGAGGTGTGTGGGCAGGAAAGTCATCAAGAAGGAACAGACTCCTGGCCTCTCGCTACCCTTTCTAGCTCATCAGAAAGCCCTCCTCTATCACCCTGTTCCCTTTGCCGCTATGCTGTTATGGCTATCACACCACCCTGTCTGGAAGACATAGAAGGGCTTGCTCCTATCTTGGAGCAGTGCAACTGACATAGTGTGACACATTTTCTGGGGTTCTGACTGACGGGTGAATGAATGCTGCAGGGATGACCCAGGGGGCTCTCCCAGGTTAGCCGCCAGCATGTTACAGCTGAGGAGCTCTTCTTGAGTTTTTGGGAAGTGAAGGTGAAGGACACAGGGCAGGAAGGACAAGAGCATCCAGAAGAGAGAGGAGTTTTACAGAGGGGCATGGAAGAGGAATTGGATAGGGTGGCCGGTAATGGAAGGGGCATTATAGAAAAGGTAGCAGGCAAACGTCTCTTCACTTAAGTGTAGACTTTCCCCTCATAGAAAGAGCTCATGCAGCGATAAACCAAGCAAAATGACACATACTCAGTGTATCTCCTTTATAGTGTTTTAAAAACCATAGTAATAGCCAATCATACGGAGTAATTTTTACCTATCAGTCTCTGTTCTTTGTAAATTTATGATCAGGATTAAGGGTTGTAATTAATTCAATGCCAGATGAAGAAGTCTTTCATTTTTTTCCCTATGAAAGGCAAAACTGGAAAATATAAAATCGATATTAAAACATTTCCTAGTTCATAATGAGATACCGTGCAGTAACTTGTTGAGTGGACACTAGTATACACATTTGTCTTCAGATTTTTTCTGTTTATTCCCTGATGCCCAAGGGATCAATGACCGGCGTTCATGAGTAACTTGTCCCCGGCTTTAACACACAAGGAGATCTTTGCCTTACTGATACTCATTACATTAGGTTGCAAGCTGTCCGAGTCATTGGCTACTTGCCTTGATCTAGTTATTTTATTATTCCTCATGTAGTAAGATGTGGAGCCAGGCACAATCATGAGCGAATAAACAGACAATGATATGCATCAAGGGAGGGATAAATTCCCATTTTCAATCTGACATTTGCTGGGCCAAAGTGTGTGTGTGTGTGTGAGACTGAATTGTGCAGATGGAATCTACATCATCCTCACTCGAGCTATTGACAGAAGGATGCGTAACTGATCATTCATTACCAGCGCTGTCTCCCTTACTGGGCTCATACGGGCCACTGACCCATATGGGAACAGTGAACACTTGTCTTGGAGTTCACTTTATTATTTTCACTGTCAGAATTCCAGACAACTTCCTGTAAGTAGCAGATTTTTAAAGAACATGCATAGGTTCTACACACTATATGCTGAGCTTTCTTCTTAAAATATTTGGACTAAGTGAGCTCAGTTCCTGTGACCTCATGATTTGAGATGCAAGATTTAATAAAACAAAAGCTTTGACCACACAGCTTCTTGTTAATCTTATTGCTGAGATTGGATTCTGCAGGAATATATATATTTATATCCAACCAAAGCTTTTAATTATAACAATAAACAGTCCCTTAGGAAATTGCCTTTTGACATCATTGTGAAAACATTTCATTACAGGGTGGTTGTTAGGTAATGCACTATATTTCAGAAACCTCCCTATGGGATGGATTTAGGGGAATTTCACATCTGTCTCACGCACCTAGAATTCTGAAAATAATTTAGCAATAGTTATTAAGATATTAGAAGGCAGTTATCAAAAGCAGTCTTCTAAGGAGATGATAAAGTCTCATAATTTATGTCATGATTAAAGTTGATGATAAAGCTGTTTATTTCTCCATTAAAAAAGCAGTGGTTTACTTGTGGTTAAGACTGTACATTTTGTTTGTAGTAATTAATTCTTTAGGAAGGAAGATGAGATTTCGTAGCACATATGATGAATATAAATTAGATGATTTTTTTGATTACAGGATTCTCACCTCTACTTTTCTTTCCCTTTTTCTTTATTCCTTTCTTTGCTTTTCCTTCCCTCCTTCCTTCCTTTATTAATTTCTTTCTTTTTCTTTTCTTTTTTTTTTTTTTTTTCCAGTACCAGGAATTTTCTTATCTTTTTGAGACAGGGTTTCACTGTGCAGTTCAGGCTGTTCTCAAACACTGTGATCCTCCTGCCTCAGCCTCCTGAGTGCTGAGATTACAAGTGTGTACCAGCATACCCAGCCCTCACCTCTTCTTTTCTTAAAATCCCTATTTTTGGCAAAAAAGTCAAGGTATCTGTGTTGTCATCGTTTCTCTAACTGCATACAAATTTTAACAATATAAAGCAGGCAGACCTGACTCTTAGGGTGTCCCCTGTAGATATTATGAATTTCTTTAAAATGTCATGAGATTACTGTAAGGTTTCAGTTCATTTAGTAATTAAAGACTTAGAGAAGTAGGATGTGTCTAGGTACTGAAAGGAAACTGATAGGAACATTTTTTCTGTGATTAATTTGGGAGCAGAGGAAGAACCCAGTAAGTACCTACCAAAGCTAAAAGATTTCTTTCTTAGTTACAAAGGACAAGTATTCTCCTCGGACCTGTCCCTAGCCAGCTGGGAGCCCGGCCCTGACCCTCTGGAGCATCTTTAGTACAACTGGACCAGTTTTGCTCCAAGGATGAGCTTTACATTACAGAGTTTACAACCTAAGCCAAGAAAGATTAAAAACGAGATTATCACCTAGACACTACATTACAAAATTTGAACAATTTTAGTAACATTTTAAGGAGTAACTTGCTATGGTTCATAGCATACCTCACTTTATTTAATTTTGCTCAGCACCTTAAATCTGGGCAAGTTATACATAGATTAATAAAACAATAAATGCATGACATTAATGACCATTATAATTTTGGAACAGATTAGTGATTTCTATCATAGAGTCACAATGCATTACTTATTTTGGATTTATTGATATCATATATTTTATAGGTTAGTCTTTGTTAAGGTAAATTTTAATGTTTAGCATAGAGTATGTCTAGCACAGAGTATTTTTTTTTTCCATAAGAGGCATAATAGCTACACAATATCTTTCTGGAATGTTCCAGATGATATCCCAACGGAATTCACAGGTCTACTTCTCATGCATGCCCATGTTGGGACATAATGTTACTTACACATTGATTACTGGCCGAGTTAGATACACACCAGTTTTTAATTTAAAGGTCAGTATTTTACTCCACCTGGAGGCTCAAACTATCTTGGGGACCATATTCCCAGGAAGTGGGCCCTGCCCCGCGTTCACCACCATTCTGTTATCAGCACATCCTCCAGGCCGACTGGCGGGGCTGGAAGACAGAGGAGGTAGAGGGAGGGGAGTCCCTTTCACACGCAGTGGTGTTAAACTGCAATCGGTGTCTTCCCTATAATTAAAAGTTTAAGGGCCTACACAGAAAATAAATATTTTGGGAGGGTTAGGGGAACCGACGCCAGCTTTCTCCCTAGGATGCAACGAGAGAAAACGTCTCACTCACAGTGATCCCAGCGGGATTCCTCTTTGTCACGGAGGCTGCTGGCTCCAGCCTGGAGCTGGTTCAGATGTCAGATTCGCTGGTCCAGGTCCCTGAAGTAGTTTTTTGGTTTTTTAAATTCTCACTTCACTTTTGGATTTTATTTTCCTGTCCTCGAAGGTAACGTAGCAGTTATCTTCACAAGCGTTTTCCCTCTTGGACCTGTAAGCGTAATTTCCACCTTCCAAGCGCAGTTCCTGGCGCGGTTGTGGTCTGTCAGACCTGCCCCTGGCACCTGACTTGCCCTCCTCCTAACCTGGACCGCTTGCTGCCCCTCTCCTCCCCTCTGCCCTCCCTGCCCCTTGGGTTACACCAAGCACCTGCTGCCCCTAAGCCAGGCTGCATCCCTGAGCTCATCCCAGCCCACCTTTTATTTTATTTTATTCTATTTTATTTTTCTGGTACTGGGAATTGAACTCACGACCTCGCACTTGCCAGGCAGGCGATGTGCCGCTGAGCTAAATCCGCCCCCCCAGCCCACCTTGTGCGTGTAGTTCCTTCTTCCACTCACGCCCTTTCTCGAGGTAAACATTAAGCTGCACTGCGGACAGTGAGCTGCAGGTGCTGCCGGCCCTGCTGTGCAGCGGGGCTGCCGCTCGCCCGCCCCTCCCCTCCGGCCGGCGGGGCTGACGGCTGCGGCAACCCCCTTTCCCTGCAGACCCCGCGGGG
>NW_004955418.1:26925022-27059937 GCF_000276665.1 Chinchilla lanigera | reverse complement strand
TGGCCGAGGGGAGGGGCGTGGGCGTGGCGGTGGGCGTGGTGTGGTTGTTGGGGCGGGGAGTGTGGCTTGGGTGGTGGGGCGTGGCATGGGCGTGGCATGGGCGTGGCATGGGTGCTGGGTGTGGAGGGGTGTGAGCTGCACACGCAGGACTGTAGCCCCACGCCTGTCCACGCTGGGGCTCACAGGCGGAGCTCCCTGCAGCAGCTGCCCAGCTGTGCAGCCCCGGAGCCTGCAGAGCTGCGCGACTGCAGGGCGATAACCTAAAGGTCACTCACAGGCAAAGACAATCTTGTGCATCTCTCCTGGCTTCCAACGCGCTCACCCGAGTGCTTGCCACTTTCTTTGGTTTTTATTTTTGTCAGTCCGGGTGTGTGGAAACTGGTTACATTCTTCACAGGGAGTCAGTGCATGTGCCTTTCATTCTTTTTTTCTTCTCATCTCTTTTCTCTCTCCCCTCTCCCTCCATCTCTCGGTCTCCTTCCCTTTTGCAAAAGCTCTGTCTCCCTTTCTTATCTTTTATTTGGCTTTTTTATTTGTTTATACTTTGGGTTTCTCATATAAGAAAAGCTGCAGTTTAAGTCTGCATCTGATTTATTTCATGCAACATTATGTTCTCAGGGTGCCTCCATTTCCTACAGGTGACTTGATTTTATCCTTCTTTATGGCAGAGTAGTACTCCATTATGTATGAATACCACACTTTCTTTATCCGTTCATATGTTCATGCATCCAAGACTTAGCTATTATGAGATTTTTCTGGAGTCCATTTTTGTGTTTTTAGTTGTACTGTCATGGCTGCCTGATCAATCGAAAATGTTGCCCTTTTATGATCATTTTCATTTTGGGAAAGAGCCCGAAGTCAGAGTGTGCCAGCCCTGGTGAGTAAGTGAGGAGGGACACAGTTGTGTTGCGGGAGCTGGTTTTTGAGGGGGATTCCTGTGACAGTGTCTTTCACAGTAGTAAAATTTTTAAAAATTTAAACATTCATTGACTTTTTCAGTCATACCTCTTACTGGAAATACTGAATACCTCCAAACGTGGTACTTAGGTAATCATTACTTTAGGGCTGAGATTTATTCATTAATCTGCAAGACTACACATGCCGATCTACATTTTGTTTTAATTTTACATATGTGTGTCTGTACTTGTGTGTATAAATACACAAGTTTAAATGTACACACAGAGTCTTTCTCCCTTTCTTGGATTCTGCTAGTGATTACTACAGTCTTTGAGTTTACTTTTACGTAGATTTCACCTTAACTTTTGTCAACCAATAAGATCCTTCGTAAGTACCATGGTACATACTATAGTGTCCTGAGAAAAGCCGGGACTCAATAAATATTTAAGTTGGTTCAAAGCAAGAGCTCAGTTAAAAAATTTCAAGACTAATACACCAGTTGTGACCCATTGAATCTTGCAGTGAGACATTTTATTCCCCCCTTTCAGTGGTGGTTTATGTCACTTGAATTTAAGTTGGGAGACAAAGCAAAGAAAAATTGCTTTAATTGGGCACAGACATAATGCCATAGCTCTTGGAAGCAGAATGTCTTGGCAAGTTATTAAGCAGAATTCTAAACCCAGACATGATGGAACAGATTTTCGTACAACCCTCCATTTTCCTATAAAATATTTACCTCTCAGAATATATACAGAGGATTTTATTGAAACTCTTTCTTGTTTAGCCAAAAGGAAATACTCTGAATTTCAGATGCAACAGCAAAGTAATTTACTGAGCATCTTTTTATGTTCAAATCCTCTCATTCCTCTCTGTCTATCTAGTTTTTTGCTGTCCAGGTGTCTACTAAATTTCCTGGGTTCTTCTAACTTTTTCATCATACCCTTTAGTTACTTAAGATTGTAACACTGTGTCATGTAGTTCTGTCTTTTACAAGTCCCCAAAGAACTTTAACAACTCTTTACAAATTTTCATCATTAAAGAATTAGCAACGGACTTGCCCCTTGCCCCTCTGAAACAATGCAAATTCTCCACTTAATCTCCTTAGCCACATGGGGTCTTCAGATTATTCCAACTACTGCAGATACTTAGCCAGAGCGATGTCCCCTGCCTTGGTCGAGACACCCCCGGTCCCTTTTTGTAACAGTCTTCAGTGCTCCTGGGAGCTTTGTAATCACCAAGAAGAGTATGTGAAGTTTGATCAATACCAAGCTGATCGAAGACCGAGAAGATTCTTGCCTGAGCCTTACCATCATGTTAAGCTTCACATACTTTCGGAATGCATCACATTTACTCTCTGGCGACATTAGGCTCTAGAGAGGTAGAAATTGGCACTTGGCAATTATTTTAACTCATAAAAGGTGAGAAAAGGGCAAATGGGTGTGAGTTACCAGGGTGTCTGCTTAGTGGCCACACAGGAAGGACTTCTGCTCTCAGTAGGGACACAGGTGATGATCTCTGAGGTGCTAATCTGTCCCCCACTGGCGCACACATGTCTTGGCAGAAAGAGAATCTGAAGATGGCTGTGCTGGAGACGGCCTGATAACTAGAAGTCAGACTGGGAGGACAGACTGCTGGAAACGCCCAGAAATTATGGGGAATAAAAAGAAGGAGAGTAACACGTATCTCAGACAGCAGAATTCACTGCAAATGACAGCAACAGAACAATAGAGGTTTTGTTTTTAACTGATAGGATTCAATAAAATTTCATCCAGAAGGCCCAACTGCCTCAATTTCCATTTTCTGGTGGTTTCTGCGGTGCATTAGTTAGACTCACTTTGTTTTGTGGAGCGAGTCGTGATACTCACTACAGTTAAGAATGGAAATCCTGCTGCTCAGATGGGAAGAGGGGTCCGGCCCCAAAGCTCCACCCTGCTCTTCACCCATTTGACAACTCCTTGGCTCTGAAGCACAGGTCAAAACCTCTAGTTTAACCAATTCCTAAACTGCAGTAATGTAGAATTTGAGGCAAGATCCAGGACACTTTGCTTCTACTCAGGAGAGCTGGAGCATTTTATTTCAGGTCACCTTTGACATAGAAATGTGACATTTCATCTGTCCTAGCAGGGGTCCTAACGTGCAAAAATGATAAACATTTAGGTAGTACGTAGTTGTCTACCCAACATTTTATCCTTTACCTAATTAGACTTTTAGATCGATCAAATAACCAGTAATTTTTAGTTCTACCTTAAGGGTGGGGAAATTAAGCTCTCAGAGCTTGACTTGGAACAAATTAGTGTTGGAAAAAGCCTTTTCTTTAATGTACAGTCTGTGTCTTTTCCACCCCAGTGTACTGCTCTGAAAGTCTCCGGCGTTTCATGTTTGGAGAAAGTGACCTTGCTAAATATTCCATGGGGTGGGTCACTAGTTTATGCTCTTTTTTTGAGCTGGCCTTGGGTAAGATGATGAAGTCCTGTTTTTGTGACTCTCTTAACCCTTTGTATTTTCTGAAGAACCTGCTCCATATAGATGCTCAGCATGCCCAAAGGAGCCCAAGTACTGCTTGTAATTGAGACAGCAGTCTGACACTTGGGATTCAGTGACTTCAGTCTCTCTTGGGTTGTGCACATGGTACCAGAAAGTTCCCAGCTGGAAAATGTTCTAAAGGAGCAGTGTGGGATACCTAGGGGAAAGGTGTTTAGGGAGCTCTACAAATGAACGTGATTTTTGTACAATACAATGATTAGGACAATATCATTAGTATCACCAGTTGATTTGGTATGTTGCTCCACTGAGAAGTTTTGCACAGTCCAGGGGAAATTGACACACTTGTAATTGTTGGCTATTGTGTTTGCAGGGGTTGTGTTTCACTACAGGGCAGCCACCAGCAGATACACGCTGAACTTTGAGGCTGCTCAGAAGGCTTGTGTGGACATCGGAGCTGTCATAGCAACCCCAGAGCAGCTCTTTGCTGCCTATGAAGATGGTTTTGAGCAGTGTGACGCTGGCTGGCTGTCTGATCAGACTGTTAGGTGAGAGCTCCAGCTCCACACAGTAATTCGTCATCTGGGAATGAGAAGGAAGTGGCACTTATTAACCCCTTCGTTTTCCCAGGTACCCTATCCGAGTTCCCCGAGAAGGCTGTTTTGGAGATATGATGGGGAAGGAAGGAGTCAGAACCTATGGCTTCCGTTCTCCTCTGGAAACTTACGATGTGTACTGTTATGTGGATCATCTGGACGGTGAGATGTCTAAGTTTCTACCACTTCACTGGAACTAGGAAAATTGGGGAGAACCCAGCAATGTGTGGGGACTGAGCCAGTCTTCGGGCTTGTTTGGGTCCCACACAGGACTGCCTTATTGAGATGACTGTATGATTTTGTGGTAAGAGAAGCTTAAAGTGGAAAATGGAGGAGGAGCATGTAAGTGGTGGTGCAGGTTGGAGATGCCTTCACTTAATGGCAGGTTCTCCTACAGGGGTGCTGCTCTTGGGTTGCTGCCAGCACATGTTTAGAGCATTCAGAATGGAAACTCTAAAGTGGTTCCTATTCTGGTGAGGACCTCAGATAAAAACTCTGCGGTGACAAACCAGTGGGAATCCAAGTGCAGATAAACACCTCAAAACTCAGCTCCAGGCTTCTGTAACAGGAGGCGCTGCCAGATTCTCACTTGTTTTCATCCTTGAGCTGGTATTCTGAGCAGTCATTCATTCATTCAACCACACAGCACGTGAAGCCAAGCAACGTTTTAGAAATGCATTAGAAAATACCCGCTGTGGGATGGTGCCCTGCTGGTATGAAGCTAGCTGAGGTAAAGCCCTTCTGGAAGATGCTTAGAGTCTGATTGATGTGGGATCTTTCTTTTCCCTCTGCCTGAGTCAGAGGTTCTGGAGACAAGTTTGGCTTCAGTAGTGTCCCGTTATCTCACAGGCATGTGTATGTGGAGGGCACATACAATTCAAGCTTCTGTGACTTTAGAAATCAATTTTCAGGTACCTTAGAAGTATATATATATATATGTAATTACATTGAGTTATACTTTCAATTTCACCTGGGTACACATATAAAGAATGACCTCAAATTTTTTATGTGTAAAATAAGAATATTGGACTAGATAATTGCTCGATTCCTTCCAATTTTATAATTTTTAAAGCTTATTTTTATTAATACATCTTTGCAATACCTAGTGATTACATTCATTGTGGCAACTTGGCATGTGACTCTTTTCCGTTTTTCCCCCCTCTCTCTGTCTCTTGGTCCCCTTCTAATTTGCAAAGACATGTATCCCTGTTTAAAATTATGTGATCCTGGTTTACTTCTTGTTGGTTTATTTGAGTTTTGTTTTGTTGAGGTCATATCTCACTATGTTGGGCCAAGTGGTCTCATACTCCTGGGCTCATGTGATCCTCTTACCTTGACCTCCTGAGTAGACAGGAGTGCAGGCACACACCACCATGTCTGGTCTGGAATTCTATAATTCTACAAATGGAATAATGGACCATGGAACCCAAAAGCTATATTTTCCTAATACCCTGACTAAATTTGAATAGGAAAGACTGCTTTCAAGAAAGTGCTTAAGTATGGTTCTCTATGACCTGAATATTATTATTATTTTTTTTTTTTTTGGTTTTTCTCCGGTACCAGGAACCGAACTCACGACCTTGCGCTTGCCAGGCAGGCGCTTTTGCCGCTGAGCTACATCCCCAGCCCCGACCTGAATATTATTATCATTATCATTTAAACTGGTCAATGTATTTTCTAAGCCAAAGCTTCAGAAGCAGATTTGCTGGAGAATCTAGTTCTAGGGAATAAACTTAGTTATTGTTATTTCAGTAAGGTGGGAGTTTCTATCACTGTTGTTTTAATTTAAAATAATATCTATCCAAGTGTTAGTTGTGAAAATATCTGAAACCTCGTAGTAGAGAAGCTGAACCACAGTTAATTTCTGAAAAATACATGCAAATCTAATAAACCTAAAAGACTTTTATGAAACACTACTGAAAGTGTGGACATTCAGGTACAGATTCACATCTTCATTTGAATAGAATAAGCATCCTAAGTGGTACTCCTTGATTGAGAGACAGGTTTATAGGTTCATGATGTCCCTGCAAGAGTGGCCCAGAGACCCCTCTATGTGTCTTTTCTTCTAGTTATCCTGAGAGAGTGTCTTAGTTACTTTCTCATTGCTGGGACAAAATACCTGACACCCACAAATTAAAGGAAGAAAAGTTTATTGTAGCTTATAGTTTATACAGGTTCATTGTTGGCTGTTCCAAGGCAGGGCAATATGGCAGAGGAAAAACAGGCCCTGGCAGTGCAGATAGGAATCATGGAGCAGCTAACTTCCCTTTCCCTTTTTATTCCATCCAGGCTACAAGCCTATTGGTTAGTGCTGCCCACATCCAGGATGGGCCTTCCCATCTTCTACACCCAGAACTACGCTAAATCAATCAGTGAACTAACCCAGTTATCATACCCATAATCCAGTATCACACACCCATGATCCAGCCTATTCCCCAAAGCTCCATTTATGGGCACATGAGGCTTTGAGGGGATATATAGGAATAAGCCATAATGGAGAGCTAGTAAAATTCTGTAAATATAGACTAAGGGTATAGACTCCCCAGCTTCAAAAGAATTCTTTCAAGACCAGAGGAGGCTTTAGTAGAAGACCCAGAAACTACTACCCCTCTACAAGCACTGCTTAAAAGTCTTGGTAGTTGTCTTGGTTACTTTTCTCTCATGGCTGGGACAAAGTACTTGACACCCAAAATTAAGGAAGGAAAGGTTTATTTTGCTTACAGTTTGTGGAGTTTTCAGTCCATATTGGCAGGTTACAAGGCAGAGTGGCACATGGCAGAGGGCTACAGCTCATGGCGGCAGAACACAGCAAAAACAACAAGCACAAAAGGGAGGAATGGTGGCAAGCAACCTCTTCCTCTCCCCTTACATATGCAAACTATCCACCCCAGGGTGGGTATAGCTCTCACACCCACAATCAGTCAAACTCTAAAAGCCTGCCCCATGACCGCATGAGGCTTTGCGGGGACACCCAGAAACAAACCATAACAGTGGTAGAAGTCCTACCAGGGATATTTTAGCTGTGCTGCATCCACCAAGAGCTGTTCCCTCGATGTCTGCTCAGAGTGGCAATAACCAGTGTCCAGGAATTAGGCCTTTAGAGCTCTGAGGTTGTGGGAAAATTTCAGATGAGGAAGGGTTCACTAGTCCAAACACAAGTCCTTTCCCACCTCCAAATGTTCTGTGTAAAATCAGTTTATGCTCCTGTGCAACCCAATTCTGTGGTATGAAGTTACTTGGGATAAGTGTTCGTCATATTTGTTATCTGAAAACTTATACTGTGAGATGTGGCATAACAAATTTAACAGAATTTGAACCTTTTGTTTCAGTACATAAAAGTTGGAAGAGAAAGAAAAAGGAATAAGTACAAATACTATATCAACTACTGGTTGAAATTTGTGTCAGAAAAATAACAAGGCTTTTGTTTGTTTCACAGAGAAATCTTGACAATTCTAGGGGATATGTAGAATGTTTATAACGTCACTGATCTAGAAATCTTTCCTTCCTTGTCTGTTGGCCATTGTAAAAGTTAGCAAGTCTTTGGACACTATGCTTATCTCTGCTGACTTGAAATTGGCCTGGGGTGGGAGCTAAAGAGAATTTTTATGGCTGGTGATGTAAGTGGAAGATCACAGATCATTCTCATAAGAGCCCCTTGTTCCTTTAGTGACTTATATGTCTTCCCTTTGAAGTAATCACTATTGACCAAACTGTGAGTGGATGAAAATTCTGTGGGAAGTTGAATGCATAATATTACTTCCGGTAGTTCACTTGTCACATTGATAAAAGATTATCTGAGGCTGAGCTCAAATTCCTCATAAAAGATTTATAGCAATTGCTGTATTTGTAGTTCAAGTAATTTCCATCAATATTTTATTGTATTTTTGGGTACCAAGTATATATACCTAAGAGATGGTGAAGGCAGTAAAGATCTGCAATATCCATGCACTCAGAATGCATGGAACACATGCCTGGGAGTTATGAGCTAATGTGCAATTGCTTCAGATCAGAAGCTCTGTATTCCAGATGGTCTAATGAAAAAGTCAGTTAAGTATGAAATAAAAGCCTGCTCAGTAAGGTAATTAATTTTCTGTTTTAATTTGTTCTGAAAAATATTCAGGTGGTAGAATCTCGACTTTGTTTTTTCTCCTTTCTTGTTTTGTAATTTCATATTTGACACAAGTATTTTATATAAAATTAAAATAATTACATTAAATGAAATCCAGCCAATTCTTTTTTAAGGTGGTGGCTGTGACACATATCTGTATATGAGTGTAATATTTAGTTCTATTTTAAAATATAACCCACTCAGTGTGAAAGGGCAGTGGCTTTGGCTATATGCACTAGGGGAATTTCAATACCAGCCTGTGTTTTTAGAAGTGCTTTTGGGGTTATTAGACATGAGTTAGGTGAAAGACGACACTGTTGCTAATAAGTTAATGGAATTAGAATTCTAAAATAGGAGTGCAGAAGTTAAGATCTATCAAATGTTTCTTATTAGGAAGCTTAATCAATGTGTTCCCATTAAGTAGACTTGGAATATGTTGAGATGGCTTTGGAATTGAGGTGATTGAATTGTTCAGAAGATTAGACTGCAATTACAGACGCTCTTTGATGGATGATGGGATTACATCCCAATAAACCTACTGTGAGTGACGATACAGCCCATATACCTGCCCTGATAAATCTCAAAGTGGAGCAACACAGTGACCTTCAGAATATCTGTGATCACGTGGCTGACGAGGGGCTGGGGCTGGATGCTGCCGCCTGGCATTAGGAGAAAACAGAATTCAACATTGCAAATGTGGTTTCTTCTAAATGCATATTGCTGTTTCACCGTCATGGAGTCTGGGAAACACAAATCTGAGCCATGGTCAATTTGGGGTCAGCCGTATTGAGGAATAGTAAGGGCAGTGCCCAGGCATTATGCCTAGCTAAGCGCCTCATGGTTACAAAAGGGAAGGACCTCACATCCGCCCCAGCTCCTGCCTTTCCTCCTGGTGAGGTCCTAGGCATGGTTTCCCTCCATAAGCTCCAGTGTCCTCTTCTGAGACGTGAAAACAAGAACACTGACTTTGTAATCGTAAGATGAGGACTGAACAAGATAATGGTAGAAGCTTTTTTCACAGTGCGTGGTACAGAGTAAGTGCTTAATAAATAATAGCTGTTATGAGAGCTTGTGGGCACAAACAGGCCCCTTTCCCCAATGAATGCATAAGAAGAATTGAATTACGTCCAGTGTGAGGAAAATTTTTCTGACAATACATATTAGTTTTGTTTGTTTGTTTTGTTTTTTTCTGGTACCGGGAATTGAACTCACGACCTTGCGCTTGCCACGCAGGCGCTGTGCCATTGAGCTAAATCCCAAGCCCCAATATATATTATTAAATGTTGAAAGAATACTGAGACATTATAGAACCTCTTCCAGAGAGGTTTCTTAAAAATAGAATCGGTCTGAGGTGTTATGAGTTCAATACTCTGTCAAAGTCATGATGCTATGAAGGACATAGAGAATAAGTGGAAACGGGAATTTTTTGAAGAAGGGTCATTTTGAATATGATTACTTAATGCTTGAATATTATTGAATAATTAAAAATGACACTGGCAAAATAATTCCTACATTGTACTGGTAAATGGATTGAAATAGGTTTCTTCCCATATTAGAACATTAGCTTTCCAAATCACAGTGTTCAGGAATAGTCTGGGGTCCGGCTCCTCATAGCAAGTCTTGCACAAACAAACTTGCCCATTCTTGCAGCTGGAGCGGTTCAATACCTCATGAAAACTGGTAGTTTATTACATGTGTCTGGATCTATTCATTGCACAACAGAATTCCTAAGTAAGACAGACAAGAGTGGGGTGTAAAGAATATGAGAATAATGTAAGTAATGTAAATATTAAAAGCACACACTGAAACATAAAGAAAAAACCTTCCAATTTCTTTTCAATGAAATTAATAGACCAACTATTTATTTAGTCTTCTTATGTTGTAAGAACTTGTAAGAAAATAGGCTTATAGGCATTTTGTTCTTCCTGTAGATAAATCAGGGGTTGCTAGCTGAGGTCATACTGCCTCCCTTCGTGGTTGACCTACGTAGATCCCTTGGGAAAGAGCCAGCCCTGCCAGTCTTATGCCCAGACACATGAGTGGTCAGTCTGGGAACTCCTTTCCCTACCACCTTCGAGACCCACATCCTATTCCCTTATGGGCCACACTTACTATGTGGTCTGCATTTTGATTTTCATTTCACCTAGATTAGTGATGGCGAACCTTTCCGAGCTTTCAGTGATGACAGACAGCCTGCTGTAGTACATGTGCCATAAGTTCGCCATCAGTGACCTAGATTATGCCCTCCTGTTCCAAACCACTGGCTTTTATACCCTAATGGAACTGCACTGTGGACTGTCCGTCACCCATTGTGCCTTTCCAGTCATGGACTATCTCTAAACCTTGAATGTGTGACTGTCATCACCTTCCTGACGATATCTGCTAACACGTCCCTCTCTTCTGGGAGAGAGGGAACCATACACACCCATGTTTGTATCTGAGGCCGGCTCTTGGCCCAGAGTGGTACTCCATAGGCGAAACTGAACACAATTTTTTGCTTCAGTTTTCTTATTAGATGACTTAATTTCATTTTTTTCTTTTTAATGTAAATATTAAGTCAAAAGATTTGTGGGAAGAATAGGGCACCAAAGAATACCAGAGGGGAAAAAGCTAGTAAATAAAAATTGATAATATTAACTTCTAGCTTTCCACATCTAATCCCAAACTTTTTTTTGAGTTTCATATCCTTTTCTCTATCTTGTAAATACTTTTTTTCCTGGTTCACTTCTGCTTTTGATTCTCAGAAACAGTGCTTATACCTTTAATGGTAGTTCTCCAAGGGTCCTAATTCACCGTGTCATCTCCCTGTATAACAGTGGGTGTTGGTTGTTCTGCTGCCTACCTCCACCATCATTAACTCAGCCTGGAATTCATAGCCCCTAAATCATGGTCTGTTCACCAATCTAACCTTGCTTCTCCTCCCTTTTCCATCTGCACATTCTGTGTTAGCTTCTCCTGCATATCTGTTCTCTCAGAGAACACACACCTCTCATCTTCCAGTCCTCTGATTTTACCTGTTCTTGAAAACTTACTGCTTCCAAGACCCCTGCTTTGGCTGTCTACTCCCACTGAGATTGCTTGATGGGACCTTCTGCTTTATTAACAAGTAGTTAAAGTTTTGTATTTATCAAATATAAAATGTAAGTTGTACTTCTGCGAAAGCATTCTCAACTCCTAGTAAAAACAAGGCCATAAACATGTATATCATTCCAAACCACAGCCTGTTACGGACATGTAATAGCTACCCAGGAAATGCTTCCTGGTAATTGCAGAATTCTCCAACCTCTGTCTCTTTTGGAAACTGCCAGGCACTGCCACCTTCCCATTTTGATAACATTTGAAAAAAAATGTTTGTTTTGCTCACCAAATTTTTAAAGATCTATTTTTAATCATTACTAGATCATCATAGTCCTTTTTCTCTTTGTCTTTCTTCTCTCAATGGTCTGTGATGTTTTTTAGAAATAATTCCTTCTTGGAGATCCTCCCTTCTTGCTTCTCAACATGATTTCCCATTCTGTTTTTCCTTTTTATTTTTTCCTGTTTTAAAATTTTAAAGATAATTAAAGAATAATAAAAATGCTACAGGATTTCAAAATAAGACGATAAGAAATCAGCAGTGGCTATTATATTGCATATTGTTATCTTCAAAGTAGTTGCTCAGATTACCAGATACAGGCATGTAAGATTGATCAGACAATATAAACAGTAACTGTTCCTTTCAATGAACTAATAGAAGCTAGTAGTACAATTACCTTAGCTATTTTTTATATATATATGTATATTCCTTCCTTCTTTTCTCCTTTCCCCCATCCCAGTTGTTCCTTCCCATTGAGCAGTTTCTTTCCATTCTTACTCCCCACTCCTTTGCAGGAAATTGTCCTCTCTGGGACGGCTTTCTGATGCGTAGGCACAAATTACAGGTTGCTTTTCTTTTTCTACTGGTTCCTGGTGTCAAAACCCAGGAAAGATCTGTCACGTCCACAGCTTGTCTAACGTGCCTGTGCTGCATTAGTCACTTTCACTGGGATTCAACATCCAACACCCACAACGTAAAGGAGGAGAGGTCTATTTGGCTCATGGATTCCAGGGGTTCAGTCCCTGTTTGTTTCACTCTGTGCCTGCAGGAAGGGCTTGGTGGAAGAGAGCTGTTCCGCCTGTGGCAGCCTGGAAGCAGAGAAAGCAGGCAGGAGCTGGGCAGGGGGACACACACTTCCAGGTCTTCCTCTCAGTGACCCCTCTTCATCCAGGACCCACCTCCTGGCAGCACGTTCACCTGTGGATTCATCAACAAATGAGGGAATGTAGCACCTTCACGGCCCAATCACTTTCCACACGTGTGAAACATTTGGGGGACATTTGAGATCTGATCCATGACACATGTCATCCTTGTTGATAGAACTAGAACAGAAATTAACTTTTGTTTCATATGAAACAATTAAAATTTAGTTAAAAATTTAATTAAAACATTTTTATCTTTCAGAGATGAAAATCTAAAATATTAAAGAATGGCCTGTGTGTTACTAAGCAAGTGTTCAAACAAGGCTTATGGGACTGGGGATTTAGCTCAGTGGCACAGTGCTTGCCTGGCAAGCGCAAGGTAGTGAGTTCAATTCCCGGTACAGGAAAAAAACCAAAACCAAAAAAAAAATTAAAAAAACAAACAAGGCTTGCTTCTAACTTTTTAGAGGTTTTGATCAGAGTAATCCCAGTCTGGAAATCCTATGACTTCTGCCCTTTTAATTCTTTTTTTTTTTGTCATCTTTTTGAGACAGGGTTTCACTGTGCAATTCAGGCTGGCCTTGAACTCACTTTTTAGTCCAGGCTGGCCTCGAACTAACAGTGATCTTCCTGCCTCAGCCTCCTGAGTGCTGGGATTACAGGCGTGTACAACCATTCCTGGCCTGCCCTTTTGATTTCAGATTGCTTTTTGCTTTTAAAGGAATTTACAATAGGCAGTCTATAGAACATTATCTAAGAGTTGATGATCTGCATCCTTCCTGGGTTTATTCAGTTACAAAGTCCCATGTCAATTTGAAAAGCTTCTTGTGGGCTGGCGATTTAGCTCAGTGGCAAAAGCGCCTGCCTGGCAAGCACAAGGTCGTGAGTTCGGTTCCCGGTACCGGAGGAAAACCAAAAAAAAAAAAAAAAAAGAAAAACTTCTTGCATGCTGTGTGGGTTTGGCAGATAATGTAGAGATTGAGCCTGGGTTTCAGAACCTCTCTGTATCCACTGATACTGGTGTAAGCAGATGTTGAAACCTTTTATTCTCTGTAGAACTCCTAGAATCATAGCTTAAAGCTGTAGCCATGGCTTCTGATGTAACTTCTCACTCACATACTTGCTACGGGTGTGGAAGTGAACTTATAGCTGCTGTGTTCACAGTGTTTGAATAGTCTGCCTAGGAGCCACTGGAGAGGATGACCAGGCCTGACTTGTTGGCAGCACCTCTGAATGCTGAGGTTCTCACTCATGTGGAGGTTTCAGCAGATTGACTTTAATGGCAGCTGTGAGTTGAGAAGGGAGAAAAATAAAGTATGGTTGCATTCTTATTTTTCTTAATCCTCTGGAACTCTTCTCAGGTGCTTTTTGAAAAATAAAACATATTTTGCAGAAGGAAACTGAGGCATGGAGCGGTTAGGTGATTGTTTCTGTCTTTTCTTCAGTTCTGCTCTGGTAAACACACAGGACCACCAAAGACTCCCTAGCAGAAAAATAGGGAGTTTTTCCAGTCAGGAAGATGCAAAGTGCCCTCAAAGCTCCTTCACATCTCTCGTTTCTCAGATGAAAACATCATTATTCTAAATTGGCCATGGTGGCATATGCCCATACTCCCAGTGCTCTGGAGCATCCAAGTTTGAACCCAACCTGGGCCATTTAAGGACTTAGCAAGACACTATCTCAAAATAAAAAATAAAGTGAAAATTATGAAGGTCTTAAGATATATCTTGGTGTGAAAGCCCTGGATTCAATCCCCAGTACTGCCAAAAGGTTATTTGTATGTGAGTAATAATTACTGGTTCATTCCAATGATTGGTTGGATTATGAAGATTGGAATTTGCTGGTCCAATTGAGTTTTTGAGGAACTTTGAGGCTGTCAGTGTGTCTATCCCATTTCACATCCCCACCAGGATTATATGGAGATCCTCATTCCCCCATATCTTGCCAATAGGTCTTCTTACCTGACATTTTTGTATAGCCTTTCTGATGGGTGTGAAGTACTATCTCATTGTGGTTTTGATTTGCACTTTTCTGATGGCTAAAGATGTTCACTGTCTTTTCATGTGCTGCCTGATCATTTACATATCTTCTTTGGAGAAATATTTATTTAAAACCTTTTCCATCACCCACCTGTGCAAATTAAAGAAAGGTTTATTCTGGCTTATAGTGTCAGAGAGTTCAGTCCAAGATTTGCTGACTCCAGGGAAGAACACCTTGGCAGAAAAACAGTTGCTCAACCTCTGGTGGCAGGAAGCAGAGAGCTCAGGGTGGAGCCTTGAATGAGAATGCTTTCTTTCAGGTCACACCTCCAGTGAGCTGCCTTTTAGGACCTGACCACGCCTCCAGACAGCATGGTTGGCCAGCTGCAGACTCATCAATCTGCTGAGTGTAGCACCCCATAATCAATCACCTTCCAAAATCCCCATCTCTGAACATGAGACTTTGGTGCGACATTTTAGATCTGAGCTATAATAAAATCTTCTCCCGTCTTTTAATTTATTTGTTTGTGGTACTAGGGACTGAGTCTGGGGCATTCTGCCACTAAGCTACATCCTCAGCTCTTTCACATTTTGTTGAAGATAGGGTCACTAAGCTGCTCAAGCTGGGCTTGAATTTGTACTTCTCCTCCTTTAGCCTTCTAAGTAGGAGGGATTACAAACCCATGCTTGGCTTTCAGAAACTTGGCCCACTTCTAATTATGTTGTTTTTTCATTATTGAGTTGTAAGAGTTCTGCACATGTTCTAAATTCAAGTGTCTTCTTATGTACATGATTGGCAAACATTTTCACCCAGGCTGTATGTTTCTTTTTTTACATTTTTAATAGGACCCTTTAAAGCACAAAATTTTTACTTTTAATGAAGCTCAATGTATCTGTATGGTTTTGTGTACATGTGTGGGCTTTGGTGTCATATCCTGTTCATAAAGATTTGCCTTACAACTTTCACTTCTCTCACTTTTGTATTGATGCATTTTGAGTTAGTTTTTATACATAGTGAGATAGAGGTCCTAAATAAATTTTTGCCCCAACACTATTTATTGAGAAGACTATTCTTTCTCCATTTAATGGCCTTGACATTCTGGTGAAAATCAACTGATCACAGATGAATGGGTTTGGTTCTGGATTCACAATTCTATTAGTAAGAGTGTTAGTGCCACATACTCTTTACTACTATTGTTTTGTTGTGAAAATTAAAATTAAAAGTGTGAGACCTCTAACCTTCTTCTTTTTATAATTATTTTAGTTGCTCTGGGTCATTTGGATTCCATATGAATTTTAAAGTCAGTTTGTTGGTTTCTACAAAGCAGACAATTATGATTCTAATAGATTTCATTCAGTCTCTAGGTCAGTTTGGACTATATTCCATCTAGCTCTATTAAGTCTTCTGATCCATGGGCTTTTTAAAAGATTTTTCTTTAATTTCAGTCAATAAATTTTATGGTTTTCAGATATTTCGTGTTTCTCTTAGGTTACATTTAGTCCTAAATACTTTATTCTTTCTGATGCTAATGTAAATGGAACTTCTTCAAGTTCTTTTTCTAAATTGTACACTGGAAGTGTATAGAAATGCAGTTGATTTTTATGTATTGGTCTTGGGTCTTGCAGCCTTACTGTACTTGTCTAATAGTATCAAAGGTGTTTTTTTCTATATACAGTCTTTTTAATTTTACATAAGTGGAAAGGTTTTAATAGAGAATCCTTAAAGCATGTGACAGTCATTTGCTTCAAGGTGTTCTGAATCCAAAGAGCTTCTTTGGAAAGACAATGGCCATTTACCTTTTAGCTATGAGGGGGCTGGGGATTTAGCTCAGCAGCAAAGCGCCTGCCTGGCAAGCGCAACGTCGTGAGTTCGGTTCCCGGTACCAGAGAAAAACCAAAACAAAAAAAAACAACCTTTTAGCTATGAAACATGAAGAAAACCAGAATTAGGCTAATTCTCTGGTGCTGATCTGAGACCACATACTGTGTCTGTCAAGCCAGATAAGACATTCAATCTGTCACATATTTTGAAGACTCAGAAACCCAGAAATTGTCTAGAACTTCTTTTGTACTCTAATTAAAATCTACTGGTTTGTCAGTGGTAAAAAATGAGTAGACACCCTGAAAAATCATAAAAACATGCTTAAATTTTAGTGGAACCTTCTTGTGCTTTTAAATTGATGTATCTGAGATCTTACGATACATTTACAAATATGCAAATTCCTTTCCAAGTTACTGGAATATGATTAAGAGAATGTTAAATATTACATAGTATACTACTGATAGTACTATAATAATTAGAGATTGAATGTTTCAAAACCCAAATTCTATGCTTTGAAGCCACATTATTGTGTTTCTATTTCAGCCTAAGACTAGTGAGAAAGTTGGTAGTTACAGAGTTAGTTTTCTAGGATCATTCCTCTCAAATGAGAAAGATTGCCAGCTAACTCTGGATCCCAACATGTAGTGAAGTTACTTTGGCAAAACCTACAGTTTTCTTGTCACCATTAATGGAAGCCTGGCTTTTGTTCAAAGTATAGGATCAACTCCTAGGAGGAATTGACATGGTTTTGAATTATCTCCAAATACTGGTCCATTAATGGTTATATAGCAGCGTTCTTTAGCCAAACATGTACAGATGATGGATTTTGTGTATTGGAGGGTAATGAGTCTTTGCTGCTTTGATGTAGATAGAAGCAAAAATGAAAGAAGCAGACAGAGATAGAAATACAGATATAGAATGAAAGCAAAAGATAACGGAAATTTATTTCTGTATTCATGAGTCTACTAAACCTCACCAATATTTTATTTTATTTTTGGAAAAAATTAAAAAGTCAACAGTTTAAAGGCAATTAGTCTGTTGAATTCCTGTTATCATCTTGATATATTTGGTAAGTGGTTTTATCTTTCTGGTATTTAAATACTTATTTCATGTAATTACCTCCAGCTCACCACATCTATTGATGTGTGCATACAGTTCTTGTGTATGACTTTGACTCACATAGCAAGGAAATATAGCAACAATTATGTAGTTTGAACTTTTACTATGGGAGAAAACAACACAAACAGGAAGTTCTGTTCTCAGATGGGCAAAGGAAATCAGTTAGTTGAGAAGAACTGATTTTCAGATCAAATAGTTCAGGACAATGGAGTTGTGAGCACAAATTAACACATCACACTTCCTCAGCAAAAACCCTCAGCCCGGAAATTGCGGTGAGATTTCAGCTTTGATTACCAAGGCGAGCCTTCCTCACCTGCAGTCTAGGAAAGAACGGTGTAATTATCTATAATCACCTTTCCCTTTGTGATTGCAAACAGTTGTCCCAGGAGACAAAGATTGTATCCTAGCTTTGCTCTAGACTCGGGCTTTCTAATAATTTTGCTGAGTGACTGCCGAGTATAAACTCTAGCTTCTGGACATTGCAGGTCACGTTTGAGGGTTCGATTTGTTTTCTTCTTTTGTTGCCATGTCATTGTGTGTCAGTTTTGAGTGTGCCAAGAAGTAGCTTTTCCATTCAGCAATCAGAAGTGTGGAAGAAGGGCAAGCCTGGTCCACATTCCAGGGAGTCTTCCAGCAGCTTGTAGTTAAGTTTCCCATATTTCTGATGATGGTCATTCCCATGATCAGGATGAATTCAGCTTGTGTGATGTCACCGTGTATTGAAGTCTCACCAAGCGTGTCTTCCAGTTTCCTCCAGGCATCTCTAGAATGTTGATATAAGAAGCATAATTAGAATCTAGAAGGATTTAACTTGAAATTTTAGGAAAAATATGTCTTGAAATATAGTACAGGTGTCCATATAAATATGCAAATTATCATATGTCTGAAATTCTCTGTTCTGCCTTATAATTTATGTGAATGTGATCATATACATACATATATACCTTAATGACTTCTTACTTATAAATTATGTTGACATTGTACCTTAGCTATTGGATCATCTTATGGATATGACAACTGTTTTATGAATTTAATGACATTTTATTTATTTTCTTTAGAGAACAAATAAAATATTTTCCTATAAATAGATAATCATGTTTTAAATTTATGCTGTAGTTACAAATTTTTTTTTTTTTTTTTTGTCTTTTTGAGGCAGGGTCTCACTATGCAGTTCAGGCTGGCCTTGAGCTCACCTTGTAGCTCAGGCTGGTCTCGAACTCCCAAAGATCCTCCTGCCTCAGCCTCCCACATGCTGGGATTACAGGTGTGCACCACCATGCCTGCCTATTGTTACAAATTTGACGAGTGACTTATCCAAGTAACTGCTTTGATAAGGCCATTACTAAAAATTAATAGTAGACTTCACATCAAACTATAAAAAAGATACTTTTTCCCAGGAGAAAAACTATGCAGTAAATCTAAGATTACCTTATATTGTTCAGGTACAAGTGCCCAGGAATGGAGGTAGAACACAATCTTGTCCTAGGCTAATAAAATAGGCATTTTTCTTTCATAGAATGTTGTGTGTTTTCCCTCCCAACTGTAAATATAGTACTGTGGCAGAAATTTAGAAGAAGTTTTTGTTATTCCCATCAGAGGCAGTAAGTACCTGTAAGCTACACTCAGGCAGAAACTTACACAGTTGGGCCATTTAAATGGCATTCTGGGAAAACAGTTAAGCACATGTGCTGAGTGGCTTCCCTTGACTTTATATTTGCAGTATTCAGTGGTTTTCTCATTTCTCTTGCTCCTTTGGTCCCCGATTTGGCTTTCCCTCTCGACCTGAGGTGTTACCTTTTGACACATTCTTACAGGAACATTCACTTTTGAACAGGGCGTGGATTTACTACTGTTAGGGAGCTACACTTCATTTACATTCATTTTCATTCCATTGTACTATAGCTTCGGAAATCTAACTTGCAAATAATTCCTGCCTATGGACTTGAAAACTGAAAGTAGATCAGTAAAATCTTCGACAGTGTTAACATCTTTGCTGCTCTTTCTTGGCTCAAGAGAAGTCTGCATTTAGGCTAAACTGCGTTTCTGTGTGGGTTATGGGACCAACAGACATACTTTTGTAATTTATTATTGAGGAGAAGTCCTACTGCTTTGAACTTGGTTGGCCCTGGGTTTACTTTGTACAAAATGAGCTTCTTTTGAAGAGAAGTAGTCCTTCTGCATGTGTCTTAAATTGCTGTCTTCAACTGTTGCATTACTCAAGTTTTCCATTGCTGGACACAAAACACCAGATATCCTGAACTTAAGGAGGAGGAGTTTATTTTGGCTCACAATTTTCAGAGCACTCAGTCTCTTGTTAGCTGGTTCCAAGGCAGAAACAGCATGGAGGAAGGCATTGACCTAGTAAAGCTTTGCAGCCCATGGCATCCAGGAAACAGAGAGAAAGGGGTGGAGAGAAGGGAGTAGCTGGGAACAAGACTAAATGCTTCGGGGTCACACCCCAGTGACCCACCTCTGACCAGGCTCTACTTCCTTATGGCACAGTTAGCCATAAGGAACTATGAATGCATCAGTGGATGAGCCCACAAATGAGCATAGCACCCCCACAACCCAATCAGCTTTCAAAAGCCCCATCTCTGAACATGAGACTTTGGAGGAGCATTCCAGGTCTAACCTGTCACAGCTGTTGCATGGGGTCCCCTCTCTTCCTGTCCCCCTTTGTGCCCACTTCCCATCTTTGACATGACTGACTTCAGGGATACCAGGTTCACATCTCTGCTCGGATTCTATGTTAAAACTGTGTCTCGGGGCTGGGGATTTAGCTCAGCGGCAAAAGCGCCTGCCTGGCAAGCGCAAGGTCGTGAGTTCGGTTCCCGGTACTGGAGAAAAACCAAAAAAAAAAAAAAAACTGTGTCTCTACCATGATCGGGTTTACACAGGCGATCCAGAAACCTAGCATTCAAGTTATGCTTGTTATGAATCAACTGAAGGTCCTCTTCTCATTGGGAGCAGATGTCTTCAGGGCAGTGTTCTCTAAATGATTTCATGGAACAGATTGGTGTACAGATGTCTTGCTGTGAGTCTTTGGGCATCAATATGTAGGGAGGACAGAAGGTTGGACACAGAGATTTTTAAATTTGTTATGGATTGAGTGTTAATGATAGGAGATTAAAGATCCAGTAAGCTAACTCTATAGCGTACAGGTTTCACTCTGTCTTTAGGTTTTTCAGGTAAACAAGGTAATGTTCATGCTAAAGAATTATGGTTTTAAAAGACCTAGATAAATAATTCAGGGGCAGAGTTAAAATAAATTTCTTTTGATTTTCTCAGTATTCTGAAATAAAGCAACAAGTATGCCACTTGTGATGACTGAATATACATTATCTTTAGAGATGAATTCTTTCAGTCATCACCCTAAACTCATTGTTTTGGTTAAATCTTCCTTTTTCCATCTGACTAACATGAAAAAGAATGACGATGGCTCTTTCAATTTTTTTTTTTGATATTTTCTATGTTTGGAAAGTTCCTACACATAAATGAAAGGAAGTAAAACAAATGGTTGCTAAAACTATTTCAATCAGTTAGTAAAATTATTATTTGATGGGTATCAAGGAGATAAATGGAAGGTGTATTTTTGTAAAAAAGTAAGTTAAATAATTGATGTTCTGATATAAAGTCAGATTTAATGAGAATTTCTACACGAAAAGTTCTGAAAGTAGCCATGTACTAATTTAATATGGGAATTCCCATTTAGAAACACCTGTCAGTATCTACTGAATTCTTGGCTTTCTTTTAACACCGCCAGAACATGTTTTCTGTTTAAAACTGGAAACCAGTTATTATATATCCTTTTTCCTCCTCATTAGCCCGTTGGACTGGTCTTGCTTAGAGAAGCTGATCTCCTCCAACATGTAAACTAGTAGTACTGTAGGGAGAAACAGTTGACATATTTCTTTGCCTTGCTCTGGCTGGGTGATCGTTCATGTTACATAGGCGGAACAGTAGTTTTGCTTCAAAGAAGACTGTAGCAAGTCGGGAGACTAAGGTCATGAAGCTGTCAATCCAGCTGCAATAACAGTCTGAGTTTGACCTTTGCGGCACATGCATTAGCATGCTGCCCTCCTTTGCACTCTTCTCCCTTCAGGCCTAGCGGCTGTGTGACACTGGCAAGTGAGCAGGCTTAGGTGACATCATTTCTGCGTCTGCTTGAGCCAAGTCACTAGGTGAGATGCAGTACCTGATCTCCTCAGCATCTTCCCAAAGCTTTCTGGCAGACTTCACTGCTTGGGAAGCCTGGAAAAAAGAGACCTCATTTCTTAACAGAAATTTGAAACAATTTATTGAATAAATGCTATCGAATATATCGTATGTGACTGGGTACCGTGATCCTCAAGCTTTTAAAATTTACTAGGGGGTGGGGACTTGTTCTTATTTTGTGTTTCTAGATTCCTGATAGCTACCCTTAAATAATTAAATGTAAAATAATTAAATAAGATTAAATAATTATAGGATTATAAAATTAAATAATTAAATATAAAAACCGAGTCTTAACTTTACCATACCTTTCAGCCAGGTCTGAGTAATTTTTCTCTCTCTTTCACAAATAGCTCTTGTTAGGCTCTGCTGTATTTTCTTAAGAAACAATTTTAGACTTATAGTGAGAAAAGCTTATATGAATGCTTTGGCCGTTTTTTCCCTATGACTAATTTTTATTTTATTTTGTAAAGCTATCACACACCCAGAGTAATGGCACTATTCATTTTCAGTAACTGCTTGTTATATATCTGGCTTGAGTCAAGTGAAGATCCAAGTCATGAGCGTTCTTGGTGTCCCTGGTGTCTGATATATTACAGAATCAGCGATCAGACTCGGTGAGATACAAACAGGACCTGAGGCAGCTACAGTAATGGGTTGTCAATATTTTAGCTTCCTCACTCACACATTTTTTATTCCTCCCTCTACCTGTTCTGTTCACTTAAGTGTTTGCTACTTCTGCCTATGTCTTATAACTCATACATGTCTTGTACTCATAAGTGAAAAGCATCATTTACTTTGAGTTGAGCTGATTTTGGCAGATTGTTCCCCAAACGTCAATTTAAAAACCCTGAATTTTCTAGAATATTTTATTGTTACATTAAGCAATGTGAATGGTCTCTCTACTAATTGGACCTGATAATGACCAAAGTAAATGCCCACACTTTCCTTGTTAGTCAGTGAGTATGATGGTCTCTTTTACCTACATAGAGCTCTTGTGGCACTTATGGTGTCTGTGAAAAATTAGAGCCATGTGCCCAATCTGGGCTGATGAATTCCAAAATGTATGCCCTCTGGACAAAGCAAGTAGGAAGAGAGGTGTCCTCTGCTGTGTGCTGTCAGGCTGGCCATGACCCACATAGCCATCATGGCGGCCGTAAGCCTCCAACAGGAAGGCAGGAAGCAGAGCAGCATGCTGCTTCTGTCCTTCCTGACTTCAGACACCTGGGGGTTTTCTGACTTAACTGTTTGGTTTAATGGAGTTAATCCGCTTTGATGGCAGTGATATGTGAGAAGAGGCAGTCAGAGAATTCCTGTTTGATTCTAGATAAACAAAGGGAAGTAACGTTGGTGGCATTTCAAGCTAGCTTTCTTCTTTTGCATGCCGTGTTGCTTAGTACAGTCTTTCATTAAGGAGGAAACCTATTCCTTGGTCGATAACTTGAAGAATCTCTTGGTGAGATTTGTTCATTTAAAAGAATTTATTAAAAAGACATTTTGATTTTATTATCAAATGCCTCTGTGGTTAATAGGACTGTACACACAGTGTCATAGAAAAATATATATATATGAAATTTTTCTAAGGTGTCATTTTTATTACATGTTAATACAGACACTCCTCATTTAACAACAGAGTTCCCTTCTTCGGACTAGGTTGTGAAATGAATTGGTTCCTGGTGAGGAATTGTATATAGAAGCACAAGATAATATTCAGAACAAAGAAATGGTGAAAGGAAACTCCAACTTGGTGACTTTGCTTTTATTTGCATGACTCTTACATGCAGTACTGTAATTATAACAGGACTTAAATCTACATGACTGCACTGTACAGTACAATCAGCAAAAATTACAGCATTGTATAAGCAAGGTGTATTGTACAGAAAAAGACATTGCAGTTCTATAATCAAGAAGTACAGAACTGTACAGGAACACAAGGCAAGTCGTAAGTCAGACCAGCGTGCCTCAGTTGCACGTCTGAACAGACATTAAGCTAGTAGGTTGTTAGATGAGGAATAGCTGTAGTAATTATATCAAGTATCATATCTTTTGCTATACAGTGTCAGAATCTCTTGTCTTGCCATCAATAAAGTCCCCCCCCATTCATATTTATGAAAACAGGAAGGGAATAAATAATAAAACTTCGGGCTTTTCTTCCTTGTTTTCTTCCAGGTGATGTATTCCACATTACTGCTCCCAACAAGTTCACCTTTGAGGAGGCTGCGGAGGAGTGTGAGGTCCAGGACGCCAGGCTGGCGACGGTGGGGGAGCTGCAGGCTGCCTGGAGGAATGGCTTCGACCAGTGTGACTATGGGTGGCTGCTGGATGCCAGCGTGCGCCACCCCGTGACTGTAGCCAGGGCCCAGTGCGGAGGTGGTCTCCTTGGGGTGAGAACCCTGTATCGTTTTGAGAACCAGACAGGCTTCCCTCCCCCTGAGAGCAGATTTGATGCCTACTGCTTTAAACGTAAGTGTTTGATATCTTTTTAAAAATTACAGATTAAAAAAACATACTTCAAAGGCATGCACTGGTGTTCACCTAGCCACTGGAAAGGAGGCCAGGTCTTAGAGTATGTGCACAGCACGGAAAGAGGTCAGTGACTTCCGAGAGCAAGCAGACCGAATGGCAGTGATATGCGTAAAACAACAGGAAGTTTAACAAATGGATTTTTAGAGGGGATGAGGAAATGTCAGGTTCAGGTCTTAACTCGGAATCACAGAGCATATTTCTGAATACTTTCTATGAATTGCAGTCCTTAAATTCAGTTTTATTGTCTTAGTCCTACCTAAAAATGAATCAATATTTTTATATTGATAAAAAATCCATATATCTCATTTTATTTCAAGTAATAGAAAATGTGACTTTTGATTACACTCTATAGTGATTAATTCTATATTGATGATTATTTCTATAATCATGATTAATGTTTAATGATAAATTCTCTATTGAATTAATTCAAGTACACCATGTCCTCTTTGAAACATGTAACATAAATAGGGTATCTCTGTTAAGTCCACCACTTAAAATTAGTTTTAAGTAACATTTTTAACATTCATAATATCATTTTTTTTTTCAGGGCTGGGGATTGAATCCAGGGCTTTGTGCATGTAAGGCAATTGCCCTACCACTGAGCTACATCCCCAGCCCCATGATATCATTAAGTTTTCAGTTGTCTTTAAATTATTTTAACAATATTAGTCACATGATGGAGTACCATGATTATAAAAGGCTTAAAACAAGCAAGTAATCCAGAGTCTTACTGTGTTATTTACTGTAGGATCTATATTATACTAAACAGCAATTTTTTTGGTGACCTTGCATATCTCCAGCATGGAGAGATATTTGAACTCAATTGACAGAATTTGACTAAATTTTGCATACATCTCGTAGAAATATAAAATGAGTAAAGGGTTTAGTAGCTATTTTATACTTAGTTTCTAAAGTGAAATACACAGTCATTTTCCGTCAAGGAGAAAGACACAGAACTGTTATGTTTAAGTAGTCCACACAGTAGATGTCAGTACAGTGGAAAGATTTTATTTCTCACACTTGTGTTCCCCAGCTAAGATGCCCCTGCTCTCATCTCCCTGCTTGGGACTCAGCTGTCTGAGTGTTCAAGTCTTGTGTAGCATGTCAGTGCCACATGAGCCAGCTGATCTAGAAGAGGCCATAGAGAACATTAGCTTTTGTTCTCGGGCCTAGAAACAACAGTCTTCCCTAATCATTTTCAGGAAAACAACAATAACTAAAACCTGATCCTAAAAGCAGACAAATATGCATTCCTTCAAGCCACATTGTCACAAGAGTAATTTTCAAATAATTCTGGCTGTAAAATCAGTTTTACATTAAGTGAGTGATGAGACGAAGGAAAAGATTAGCTTAATATGCAGGAAGGAAGGGGTCGGAGACACCACAGTGGGGAAGGAACAGAACACCTACCATGATTATTGTAATTATTTTTCCTAGTGCAGTATAAAACTGGCACGAGAAAACTTTTCAACAACACGCCTTTCTACCTGACGGTAAAACTGAAATCCAGGCTTATCTGTAGCCACAAAGATTATTATCAAAAATTCAACCTTATGTGCCTTAACTTATTTATTTAAAGGAAGAATTCACATGAGTGAGTAAAATAATAACATGTGTAGATTTAAACAGAATAACTACTCACAATCTATATAAAATGGAAAAAAGGTTTGAAGGTTTAGATCTATTTATTTTTATTGATTCATTAAATGTATAGAACATGGAAATAGAATGGATTCATATTTTGGTGTTTTTCTACATAAGTTGGAGCCCCGATATTTGTTAATTCTTCCCTCCCTGAAACCGTATCTTATTCCGAATTCATTCAGCACATGAGAGGTTAAGAAAGTCTAGCCATGACACAAAAACCTTCCTTAAACTACATATAGTGCCAACAGCTTCCCAAATTTCTAACACATTTTGCAAGGATTCTTGTAACGTGCATTTTCAAAATGACGTAACTCTTGCCCACTTTTCCCACATAGTCCAGGGGTGACCAAATCCTGCAGGGAAAAGTTTATGAGTGTGGCCCTGTCTACAGTTCCAAAAGGGGTTTCAATAACGAACAGCTGGTTAAGCAGAGGAATTTGGAAGTGTATCCACATTTTCTCATTTGCTTTTATCAAATATAGAAAGTGTTTTTGTTAAAGCCAGTTGATGAATGAATGTTCCAAATCTTAGTTTGCTGTGCTTTTTTTCTCCCAGTAAATTCACTGAGTAGCACATTTACAGTTACCAGCAATAAATATAGCTAGAATGTATTCTGGTCACACAGATTTGATAAACAGGTAAGTGAATAGCCTTGTGAAGCAGTTTTCCTATCTATTTTCTCTTGATGATTAAATTAAACTGTGTGCTTTTTATTTTTCTTTGACCTCAGAATTATGCAAGCTCTGTGAAAGTTAGGAAGTCATAAAAACCTACAGGGCTTTGAACGTCCATACTATACATTCCCAAATCTGAATAAGTCAAATTCATTCAGGGCTCATGAGAATCTCACTTTTCATATTATTAATGATCCCGGGAACAAAAGACAAGGGCATATTTCCTGGAGAACCCATTCTAATATATACAGCTGTCACTCCTAGAGAGTTCTAATTATCTAAGGGTTTCCACGTTAGAACTTGAATCCACTTTTATGTTGAACACAACATGTAGATAGCAGCCATTTCTGTTGAGCACAATTACTTAATTATTGCTCTGCATCTCCAATGAAACAATTTCCTTGCTTTGACACATTAATTGAAATCTGTAATGATCACATAATCTCTGAACCCTCGCTACCTTTTACATTCCATTACTTGCTTATGTTTGGAACGAGTAGAAATAGTGTTCTAGAGCTAAATTAGTTTCTCTGACTTCCTAAGTAACCTTACAAATATATTCACATTTAAAGTTGGCCCAGCCTTCTAATCCATAGACACTTCATCACCTTTTTTGTTTTTATTTGACTTTTTGCCCTAAATCATAATCTGCTCCTAGGTGACAAAACTAATCCTTCCCTAATTTGTACTTAAAGTCTGTTTCTTGTTTATTAAACTGGAATCAGTTAGCTTTTATTACAAACTTTTCAAAGATAGTTTGACTTCTAATCCCACTTTTCGACGCGGTCCCTTTCCTCCACTGTAAATCCAGAGTCAACCCATTGAATATCCACTACCCTTGCTACTTCTCCGCATGTTTACACATATTTGTGGATATCTCTTTTAATATTGGAGAAGCAATTTAGAGTTCATCATTTCTCCATAATGTAGACAGTGTGAGGTATGAATTAAATTGACTATGATGTGCTAAGAGGGGTTTTACATTTTATTAGGAAAATCTGCCTCATGTCTCACAACAGAAGCTCAGAGAAGATAGTCTATAGAACATAAAATACTATAAGTACAGTGATGTAAAACATCTGTGTGGCAGACAGCTGCAAAGGTTGGAAGGGAACTTTTGTGGGAAAAGAAGTATGCTGATTTTTGCTGGCTTCCTCAATAATGAAGTAGAAGGAACACTGGTAGTTTTCCAAGACCAAAATGTCTCCATGTGAACACACCTTCTGGAAGAACTTTGTGGAATAACCCAGAGTTGTGTTTTTATCTTTATGATATTCATCTGTAATACAGTCGTATTCCTTCTTAAGATGTCTTTTTGTAGATATTTGTGCTTTTAGAAAATTAGTTCCTTTTTTGGACCAGCTGAAACAAATGACAGAGATGAGCAGATACAGGGACTTAGGATGGAAGTCAGCTGTGAGCTTGACAGAAAAGCCACCCCACCCCAAAAGGAAGTCTGAGGCTTTTCTCTCCAAGTCATAGAATTAATTAACTTAATTGTAAGCACATTTTTGAAAATGGGGCTCTAAAATTATAGAATTTTTTTTCTTCCTGCAAACAAGGTCATATAAACCCTGACTTTGGAAGAAAGATTCCCTGAGAAATATTGCTATCTTTTTACCATGCAGTAAAGCTAGAGGAAGGCCACAGCAAGCTGTGCAGTCATAATTGACAATGACATACGTTTATTTAGTTTTTAAAATCTGAGTCCATTTTTAAAACACTATAAAAATATTTTCATAGCATTGTGGAGCCTTGCGAGCAGAGAGCTTGTCTTGGAACATAGGAAGACCTGATTCATAAGCCTTTCGTTTGGCCTTAGCATAATACCACCTTAAATTAATTTCATCAGTCATGGAAATACTCAGAGGAAATAAGTAAAATTAGCCTTTTTGTTGTTATTAATAATAATATGATTAAATTTTCTCTAATATGCAGTGTTCTAAAAGTTTATATTATGTTTCCATGGGAGCTTTCTCTGTACATATTTTTTATTATTTCCCCAAAGATTTCAGTTATAAGGCAAACATGAAATTTGGCAATGAAATGAGGTAACGGTGATGGAATTTCAGAGGATAGAGAATTGAATTAAAAGAAAAATAGTAGACCACATTTTGGGTCTTTAAGTTGTTCATGTCAATCAAAGTAGACCAATGCCTCTTCCAGGAAATGAAGGAAAAGAAAAAAAAGCTTTTCTTAAAAGGAGAGAAAAAAATGTATTTCACATGTTTTTAAAGTCCTCAGTCCTTCTTTGTTTAGTTTGCTTTAGTAGAAAGGGATATATAACAACAGACTTTAAAGAGTATTTCAGTGCACAGTAATGCAATGACCTCTTAATTTTTATTATAAAATTGAAAAATCTAGGCTTTTTAATGGCCTGGGGAACAGAACAGCTGGTAAGAGCACAAATGTAAGGAACCTATTATTGCCTTACTCTGATTTACAATAAAGTCACTCCATTTTATCATTAAATTTTGACAGGAAAAATGGAGTCAACAGGTATTCAATTTTACTTTTCAGGAGTTTCTATTTGGATATTAGAGTTTGGATAGATATTACACATCTTATCAGGGAGGACAGGCATTGCCATATACCCAGGGTTAAGTCATACAGGCTCCAGGAAAATGCTGCCTGTGGGGTTCCTGAGACTCCTAGTTCCTTGTGAGTTCAGTGCCAAGTAGTGTTTGATTTTCAAAAATTCTGATTTGTTTTTAAACAACAACCTTCATGTGCCAGGCCGATGTGTTGTCCCAGTGTTGAGGAATTCTGTTGAAAAAGTGGATGCTTTCATGAACAATTTAAACATCTTGAAGCAGGCCAGTGATTCTCCATAAATCTAGAAGCATTATAATGTAGCATTTCATGATGACAGGTTACTTTATATTGCCTGAGTCCATTCTTTGTCATGCCCAGGGTTGTTCAAGTGATTTGTAATTACAGACCTAAAATACATCATGTGGGTATTTTACTTCCTGTGTGCTTATGTTTCACACTAAAGAAAGTTGGGAACCAAGGCCTGGAAGAGGTACAAACATAGTGTGTAGAACATAGAACAAGGTGTAGGACTGCAACAGATGCCGGCCAGCCTCTGCCAGACATATTCGATGATTTATTAGAGACAAACCCACAGACTGGAAATGAAGATGAAGACGAAATGCCTAACACCTGGGACCAAATGAAGAGGCTATTAAAAAGTTTAATATCCTGTTTTTATGGAAGTCTCCACGTTGTGGACAGCATAATGGTTCCTGTGTAAGGCTGTTTCATTTGATGTGGCTTTTTTGTTGTTTTGCAGTCTGAGACACTCCTTCTCCCCTGAGACGATGTGCAGTTGAGAAAGAGGGGCTGCATGGAGAAAGCTAGCAGCAGGGTACCTTAGCCTCCAGGATGATAATAGCACCACATTTTCCTTCTAGGTTTCAACTTGCTGCTGTAGTTTCCAATCAATAAACTATTTATTGTGTCCATACTCTGCATTTATACTTTCTTGGCCCTTTCATTTCCTAGAACTACATAATATTCATTTCCTTTGAGAACAATCTTTCCTACCTGTGAGTAGAAATAATGGTAACCCTTATCCATGACACAACTTACCTGTTTGTGACTATTAAGTGTTCAATTGTGTGTCTTTGGGTTACTGTGTTTAGATTCTTCTTCCTTCCCAAAATACTTTGGCCCATCCCAAAATACAAACACTGGACATGCAGCTTTTTAATGAGTGACTTGTCTAATCAACTCTTTGAAATTATTTTTCTAGCTAAACAGAATATAACAGAGGCTACAACGATCGATTTGAAAATCCTCGCAGAAACTGCATCACCCAGTTTATCCAGAGAACCACAAGTGGTCCTCGATGGAATGACACCAATCATCCCTTTAGTCACTGAGTTACCTTTTAGCACAAAAGAGTTCCCTCCTGCAGGGAATATGATCAAGTTTGGGCAGAAAGCCACGGTCCAAACTCAGGCTGTCACAAACCTCATAGCCACTGTAGCACCTACCACTCATGCTGAGAGTGTGGAGAGGCCTTGGGAGATGGACTACTACTCACCTTCTGCCTCTGGACCCCTTGGAAGAGCAGATATATCTGAAATTAAGGAAGAAGGACTCCAAAGTACAACTGTCGTCTCCCAGCATGCCACTGATTCTTGGGATGAAGTAGTGGCAGACACTCAAACACAAGAATCTGTGACACAGGTTGAACAAATAGAAGTGGGTCCTTTAGTAACATCTATGGGAATCTCGAAACACACTCCGTCCGAGGAATTGTCTGTAACCGAAGCAACATTTGTATCCACAGAAATAAAACTGGAATCCAAAACTGAAGATACAACTGTAAGCACTATTCCTGAATTGGTGAGCACAAACCACTATGGATTCACCTTGGGAGAAGACGGTAGGGAAGACAGAACACTTACAGTCAGATCCGATCAGAGCACCTTGGTCTTTCACCAAATACCAGAGGTGATTACAGTATCAAAGACTTCAGAGGACTTGAAGTCAATGTCAGTACCCACAGTTGTTTTACCTGTAACTACCGCTGACCATGATGGATCATCCACAGACAGCTGGGAAGAGAAAGAAACAAATGGTCTAGTAACTGAAGATATGTTTGGCCCATCTCTGTCTACTACACCTTTCCCATTGCAGCATCTTACAGAAGTAGAATTATTTCCTCATTCTGGTGATAAAGTATTAGTAGAGGGAATATCCACAGCTGTTCATCCTTCAGCACAGACAGAAATGACACAAGGGACAGAAAGAACAGAGACACCAAGACCAGAGGGGAGAACTGACATTTATACACATTTTGGGATACAAGAGAAAGTCACAAAAGAGCCCTTTACAGGAAACATGGAAGAAGAATTCTCTGGGATGAGGGTCTCTACATCCTCCTCAGAGAAAATCCATTTTACAGAATCTTCTGTGGAAATGACCAAAGCTTTTGATTCCCCAGCATTGACAACAACAGAGTTAGGTGTGAAGCCAACAGTAGCAGGAGATATGGTGGAAGAAATGGTGCAAACTGTTGGTAGACCAGATGCCTCTCAAGATACTCCCAGGCATGATGAAGATGTTACAGCAGTACATGAGACCCACAGTCTTTCAAGTGTGGAGGTGGTCACTGTATCAAAATGGTTGTGGGATGAGGATAATGCAACATTCACATTTTTAGAGTCCACAGGACAGACAAGCTCTCCAAAACAGCCCTCTCTCTTAGTTACCCCTAGGGGAACAAATGGAAAGGATGATGAATTACCAGCTTCCACAGAAAATGGAAGAGATGGATTTACTCATTTTGCAGACAGTACTCAAAAGCCAATAGAAAAATTTGCTGAGGAAGACTTGACAGATGATAGGAAAGTCACAGTGAAATTACAGCCAACTACATCAATAGTTATTTCAGAAAAGTCTACCTTGAGAGATTCTGTAACTGAAGACAGAGTTCCACCTACCACAAGCACAGAAGGCCAAGTTATTTCTTCCACCACAGAAGGAAGTGCATTGGGTGAAGGAGAAGATGTAGATGTCTCTAAGCCATTGTCTACTGTTCTCTCATTTGCACATACCTCGGATGTGGGAGGATTGGCATTTATGAATTATAGTAGCACGCTGGAACCCACTACTTATGCAGACATTTCCCACACCATTCCTCTCCCGGTGAGTCCCAAGACAGACTGGGGAGAGTTAGCTCCTCCTGCTGTGTCAGAAGGTGAGGTTCTCACTGAACCCTCTGAAGAAGTCATTGAACAGCCTCACCTGGAAGCAACAATGGCTCCTGAAACTTTGAGAACAACAATGGAAACCATGCAGGAAACAACGCAAGAGGAATTCATTTGGGAAGAACGAACAGCCAGGAGACCAGATCATGTTCTCACCTCTACTGCAGCTGTGTCCACAGAGGCAACAACGCTGCTGGACGAAGGTGAGGGTGAAGGGTCAGCATACATGGTCCCAGAAGGTCAATTGGTCACAAGTGTTGAGAGAGTCCCAGTTTTAACAACAACTCCAGTTGGGAAAATGGAGCATCCAACTGCGACTGTAACTGAGCACAAAGTGGAACTGGAGGAAATGGTCACAATAGTACCGAGCACCAAGCCGGAAGTATTTCTAAGTCCAGAGCCTGAAGAAAAATATGAAGCCGAAAGTAGTACTCCAACACAATTCACATCACCCTCAAGTCCCTTTGGCACCCGTGTCACCCCACTTACAGAGGAAATCACTACTGAGAAAAGGGAGAAAACATCCCTGGATTATATTGATTTAGGATCGGGATTATTTGAAAAGCCTGAAGGCACAGAATTACCACAGTTTTCAACAACTAAAGCAGCAGTTCCAAGTGATATCACTCCTGCATTCGATGCAGTAGACAGACGTCACCCAACTTCAGCATTCACGCCATCTTCAGTGCCCACTGAGGAACCATCTCTCATCGACAGGGAACCTAGAGAGGGAACCACTCAGGACATGGTGCTCCTTGGAGAATCCACATCTCACCCTTCTTCCACTACCCTTGCTGATCTCATAGCTAAGGAAAGGGAAGCAGATATCGACAGAGAGTATTTCAAGACTGCAAGTCCTCCTTCTACACCACCCCAAAGACCACCCACAGTGGAAGGCAAAGAGGCCTTCAGACCTCAGGCAATTTCCACTCCACAACCCCCAACGGGGACAAAATTCCATCATGACATAAATGTGTATATTATTGAGGTCAGAGAAAACAAGACAGGTAAGTCTTTGTTTTCTAGACATACCTTTCAAGGCAATCAGAATTTTACCTTGAAAGCTACTTTTGGGGAAAGAAATAATCAACATACCAAACACTGTCATTAGAAGATGCCTGGAGTGTGAAAAATATATATTAGCTTCATATATTAGTACAAGAATTGGAAGAATATGTTAAACAATTTGGAGTAATGTTAGATCCAATTTTATTTTCAGTCATAAGAAGCCCTGCTTTTTCATCTAATATAATCAAACCATCATGTTACATCACTTCAGATAATGCACAACAAAATGTTTTAATTTCAGTGTCTTCCATACATTACTACTCCAGCGTAGCACTAGACTGTTTTAACATTCCATCGGTCTGTAACTATTAACCTGTAGTACTTACAATGTGAACAGCTAAAATAATTTTTGCGTATGCCTAGTGGGGGACAGAAAGACATCCAAAGGTTTGCCTTGGTTTTTCCCTTTCAGGATTTTTTAGGTTTATTATATAACTTGGGTGGTTAACAAGTCTGTACTTTACATGTTATTTTAATGAAATTCAACATATCTTTAACCTGTTGATCTTTTGAGTATTTTCCCTGTGGCTTTAACTATTTAAAACACATGCTATCTAGTTTAGGTGTAGGCATTGCTATAACTGTATCAGATATAATTCCAGAAGGTAGATATGTAAGTACATATTTGTGTCCAAAAACCAGGCTGTAATGTTTATATTATAACTTGATTATTTAATCTCTAGGAATATTTATGGTGCCTTCTATTTCACTCAAATATTTTAGCTTTCTGGCAGAATTCTTGAAAGCTCTTTGTTGACATTGATTAATATTGCAATCGTCACTATCAAACAGCTTATTTTTGCCTAAGGGTGAGATCATACCATCTTTTACATGTGGTCATCTGGGTTGAGAATATATAGCACATACAGTTCAATGGATCAATTCAGGTTTGCTCATTTCTTTTTAATTTAGAATTTAAGATAATTGATTTTAGCAGGGTATTATATTCTAATTAATAGAAGTAAATGAATAAACATCCATTTTTTCCTTGACCTGGCTCTGAGAAGCCAGACTGGAAAAACATCTTTTGACATCAGAGTTTCTTACTGATGAAACCCTCTGCTTGGGCATTGTTTCCTGAACATCGATGCCGTCTGTAGTAGCTGCTCAGGAGTACACCCAGGGAATCAGGCAGGGGGCTGTCATGTCAAGCCATTTGGCAACCATCATGATGGGTGAGGATTTCGTTGCTTTCCTAGGCCTCTGCTGTCTGGGGTGGTGTTAGTGGATTCATGAGGTATGGATGGCAGAGAAGAACATACCTTCCACGTGTTAAGAGTGCTGATCTCTACTTCTCAGTACAGTTGAAAGAGCCTAGGATGGGAGTATGATTTTCTTGCTGATGGTGCTGTTCCTTGAAAGCTGTAATGTGGTTCCTCTTCTGTGTTCTATCCCTCAGAGCTGAAGTACAAAAGAGAGCAGTTACCAAAAGGTGGAAAGAGGATTGCTGTTAGTAGAGCTAGAGAAGAGACAGAAAGATAGAATTGTAAAAAAAAGGTGCAGGTTGCTACAGTGAGCAACTTCATTGAAGATAACAGTATATAATGTAGCAACTGCTGTTAACTCCTATCATTTTGTTTTGAGGTCATGTATTGATTTTGTGTTTTTGTGTTGTTTTGATTTTCTCTTCATCGTTATTTTGTTAGTTTCTTTAATTTTTAAAATAAAGGTGAAGGGAGAAGTAAATTATTACAAAGGCTTCATTTGAGAATTTGAAAAGTACTTCAACTACTATGTAGAGTAAATTTTTCTCAATTTACATTACTGTGTTCATATAGATATTAAGTTGGTCTAATAATAAAAAACATTAAAAATGTTCTGCATCTAACAACTCTGCTAAGCAGGAAATTGAATGTTAAGATTAGGCCAATCTATTACAAAATGGAAAAAATGAAACTCTTCCTAGAAGAGTTGGCTGTCATCAAGAAAAAGCATGTTTATAAATGGTTACTCAAAATGGATCTGTGTAACCTAACCCTGAAACAGTTTGTATGAAGGTGTGTTTAGGTGTGTGGACCTAGAAGACGTGAAGAAGGGTTTTTCTTCTTTTTTTCTACTTCTAAAACATGGAACTATCCTATGCCTTCAAAGTAATGTTGTTTTGTATTGATAATAATTGGCCCGAAACCTGCATGGAGTACTTGAGTACTTGCACTAGGCAGGATTCCAGTGTGTGTGTGTGTGTGTGTGTGTGTGTGTGCATGTGTGTTTGTGTGTAGTAGGGTAAATTGAGCATTAGAGTATCTGTGGATTAACCTATCTATCATCTCTATTTTCCTGTGTTCTACATATGCTGTTCTTAGGACAAACTACATTGTTTATTGTCCTCCTAAAACACTGAGCTCACTTACTCTAATTTCATTTATTTTCTCTGAGAAATTCAGTTTTCCAACATTTTGAACTTTAGCAAGGAAAAGCTCTACCGCAGATGTACAATTAATGAGTTGTAAGGCAGGTGCATGTGTTAATAGGGAAAGGGCATGTATGCCTGGAAAGCCAACCTTTTTATGTATCAAGGAACATTTTTCCAGACTGGAAAATCTTTGATGCATGTGTGAACTTGTGTAAATCAATTCATCTGAGTAGAATTGACCTTTACATCTACTGCATATCTATGTAAGCGAAACTACCACCCAAGCTACACTACACCAGGGCATTCATGGTTTTTCTTCTGTACTCAGCAAGTTATATAAATCTTGGTTTCTTTTTTTTTAAGTACCATGAAACAAAACATGCTACTCAGGGCATGCTTATGCTGAGATGGGGATCTTAATAACAACTTAGGGTGCTGTTGCTGAGGGCAACGAGAGTTAGCAGTTCACAAAATCTGAAGGAACTTTTCAGCTCATAAAAGTTTTATGAGCTGAAAAACGCTATGGGGTGTGTTTAATCGTGGTACAGTGGATGCTGAAAACTACTCCTGTCTGTTTCAGGAGTAACTTGCACACCTGCATGTGGGAAAAAAAAAATCATCGAAAGGTTTCTTTGTGAACATGTATCCAGGCTCTGGGGTTTGGAGGTGTAGGAAGAGTTTCTTCAATTCCAGAACTTTTTGTTGAAGAGTGCTCCAATAAATCACCAGAAATGATACAAGTTAATGTAACAGAATTATAAATGATTTTTAAAACTGGTATACTGGGGCTGGGGATTTAGCTCAGCGGCAAAGCGCCTGCCTGGCAAGTGCAAGGTCGTGAGTTCGGTTCCCGGTACCGGAGAAAAACAAACAAAAAAAAAAAAACTGGTATACAGCTACCTTTATGTCAGAGAATAATCTAGAAATGTATAGATGTTAAATACCAACATTACTAAGGTTTGCTGGATATGTTCTTGTTAGCTTCTTTTTATAAAACTGGTTTTACAACTTACATCTACCCAAATCTAAATGTAAGGCAGGTGTAAAACTGATATTAAACTACAATGATTTAAAGATTGAGATATGAATAAAATTGTTAATGTAATGATGTTGCAGGATAGATTTGGAAAAAGATAACATTGGGCTTCTGAATTAGAATTCATTTTGCGCAGTTTATTTATGGAGGAGTGTAATTTATTGTTTCTGTCATTTTGAAATAACTTCCATCTGATTAATCTGCTCTACATTGTATACCTGAGAAATTTATGTAGAACTCAAAGTTTATTTTCTGAATATTGTGGTATTACGCAGAGGGACACTGGCCCTGAGAGAGGTGAAATCTGGCAAATACCCATATTTATATCATGATTGTGTAGTCACTGCTTTTTAAAAGGTAATGCTTATGCAAGATAATTCATGAACCAACTTAGTAATATCGCAAATTTTTCATTTTTGTAGAATCTCTTTTGTAGGAATTTCTTATATAGAAAATTATTTTTGAGATATTTTTATTAGAAAGTAAACTCCTTTGTTCAACAATACCTTCTCCATTGCCCCTGTAGATTGATAGCAGAGTATGGATACTGGTTGATACGTGAGGGGACAGACAGGAGCCCGTCTCTTAGGCCCTCTGCCTCTTCTCTTCTGGTACTTTCTAGAAAAGTATACACCTCAAACACACAGCTGGAAAGAAGAGTTGTATTGTCTCAAGCAGAAATATTGATGTATTCCTGAATGAACTGATTTTTTTTTTAAAGAAAAATGTCTTTAAAATTGTCCTCATTGTCAATACCTTTGTCCCAGTGTAAGGATACACACATTAACATTTGCCTTTGGGTAGTTGCATGCATGGTGCTACTAAACTATTAAACAAAGGTAGTTTTGATCTTATCGACACATATGTGTCAGCAAGATCATATGGAGTAACAGTGCCGAGTGTCACATGTATGTGTAGGACTAAATCTCCCCCCTGTCACTTAGGGCTCTCTGGACTGTCAGATCACTTTTTTTCATACAGAACACCTTTTAAACTCAGATGCAAATCTAGTGAAAGCAGACACACTGGGTCTGACTCTCTGGGCAGTGAGTCCAGTAGCCTTGGTGCTCTTAGAAGCCTTTTTGTAGTGAAGTGACTTTCTCTTCTGATGAAAGAAGACACAGGGACCTGCTCCCTGCTGGCTCCACTGCCTCCATGTCCATCTGTTCCTGAAAGAGCAAGAATTCTGGGAAGGCTGTTTTCCCAGCAGTTGTCCATCGGTTTGTGAAGAGTGTGTGGTTTCAGTTTGGGTACTGCTAACTCAGGGACTGTGTTTGCCACACTCAGATACTGGCACGGGAAGGGAATCATGTGCTGAAGTTGGTAAGCTGCTGTTCCACAGTTCTGTGTCACTTTTTTTCTACAGAATTTTGGGGCAGTTAGGGGGCCCCCGCTGTTGTGCTCCACCTATGGCTTACTGCCCAAGGCCCTTGTGTATTTTTGCAATGAATTAGGATAGTTTTCCCCATCCATCTTTGGCTGCCCTGAATCCTCAAAAAGACTGTGCTCCTGTTCTATTATTCAAATAATGTTAAGGTAGAGATTGCTTATCTTCTCTCTCTCATGTAGAATGATGAAGACAAGAATTGACCTTTGTGCTTCAAAATTATTACAAAATTTAACACTGTACTATAGACTAAGACTACTTTTTAAAAATCCCTCTAAATGAAACATTTTGTATATATAACACATGTGTGCACATATAGACACACACATGCACATACAGGATTTCAATTTTGAGAATGTTCTGTGAACAGTGTTATTAGACCACTGACCTTGAGGAAAAGATTTAAACAATTGAAAGGTTTTCTTCAAAAGTTGAAGTTCAATAACAAAATATGTTTTGCATACATAACCAAAAGAAACTTCCTTTTCTTCTTCCTAAAATAAACCAGTAGTTTCTGAAACTGACACTTTAAATTACAGCTTACCATTATCGAGGAGGTAGGGGCATTACCCAAAGACAGACATCTAAAGGCAGCTACCTTGAGAAAGATGTCTGCAGCTTCTTCCGGCAGAGAACAGCCAATCAAAAATTATCTTCAGGTAGCTAGGTACAATGGCTACTTTGGAGGCTGAGGCAGGAGGGTGGCAAGCCTGAGAAAATAGCCTCGAGGCCAGCCTGAGAAATTTAATGAGGTCTAATTCTAAAAATAGAAAAGACCTGAGGATGTAGCTCCTTGATAGTGTACTTACCTAGCACCACCTGTATACACACACACACAGACACACACCACGAAAAAGAAGAAAAGAAAGAGATGAAAAGAAAATCATCTTTAGTAAAGCTCCAGCATGCCCATTCCTTTGACAGCTGTTAAAGGAGGGGTCGGCAAAAGCATCTTAAGCCAGCATCTTTGCTTCCAAGACTTTAAATGCATACTGGGGAAGCAATATTAACATAATTAAGCATAATTTTGGTACAAACACCTATAATTACACACTAGGTAATGTGAAGTAATAAACTGTAACAGATGAGATCAGCAAAAGAAAGAATCGATGAAGGTAGAAGGTGCATTTAAAAGTTAAAGTATATTTCAAAAAAGAAGGGGAAGAGAGGAGTAAGAAGAGAAAGAAAGGGAAGAAGAAGAGGAGGAAGAAGAAAAGCAGCAGCAGGAACATATGCAAGTCCTTTTTGGAAAGGTAGAGCAAAAAGAAATTATTGAAAACCATGGATTTGCCTGTTGCTTTGCAACCTAGAGAAACCCCAGGTATAACCAGCTATTCCTGTAACTAGGACTCCAGAAACCTGCTCATGGAGAGCAGAGAAAGAGGTTCAGCCAACTTCCTGAGGAAGGAATGTTCTCACACTTCCCCTGCACTTCAGTGATTCGAAGGGTCTGATAAAGATGGCGTCTTCTGTAGGTTGTGTGTTTAGCTTTCAAAATATATTCCTATGTGGTACTGCAGTTCAGAATTGTGTGCTCCTAAGGGTGAATGGCATAAAAGCTACTTGTAAAAGAGTGCCTGTGTACTGTTAAAGCTGATTTAAAGGGTTATGGCATCTTAATTCAAGGGCGTGTTGAATCATTGGGATCACAGAGCCAGTGCTCCAAGCCAGCGACTCTGGAGTCAATCTCTCCTTTGCCTATCTGCAGTGTGGATGCAGGAACTTTTAAATATCCTCATTAGATTTTTTTTTTTATTAGAAGATGGCTGTAAAGACTTTTTATATAAGGTATTGCTCAACTTTACCTTACTTTCTCCAAATCACAGAGGTTACATAACAAAGAAAATATATATGTGTTCATTCATACATATGTATACCTATGCATTATGCAAAATACATCTTTTCATTGTTCAACAGTTAAGTAATTACAGTGTACTAACTTCACTGAAACTGGATTTTTTAAAACTACACTCTGCAGTCTTTGGAATGAACAGGGCTAGGTGGTCAGTTCACTCCGTAAATTACAGAAGAGCATTGATGTTGCGGAAAGAGCCTCTGGAAGGGACTTGATTCATTGTCAACACGTTGTTTGTGATCTATTTGGTCTTCAAGGAAACTTTAAACCTTGATAGTCTCAGTTGTCATAACATTACAATTATATAATATCATTTCAACTGTACAGGATCGCTTCAAGCAGCTTGTCCATTTGAAAGCTTTCCGTGTGCCGGTTCCTGTGGCCAGTGACCCACACTAAGCGCATGCCTTAAGTGGTCAAAGCACTGAGCTCAGTGCCCGGTACCGGGGATCCACTGAGTACAAGTTCCTCCCATCTCAGCGTTCGGGATTTTTATCACACTTCTTCAGCCTTTTGGCTAAAATCAAGTGTAGTTTTGCCACACTTTTAGACTTAGGAAAACATAGATAGTTTTGAACTAAAGAAGTGAAAGTTTAATTATTCTAAAATTCAAGCTGATTCAGTGTATGAGGAGCCACAGGAACTGCACTTTGGCACCTGATGGACTGAAAGGAAGTGGTCATAAGTTGGAATGCTCAGTGGCTCTTGATGGCTTCCAGAGATGCGGCTTTGAGTATGAATCAGAAGCAGCTCTAGGTTTTATGTAAATTTTTAATCCCCAGCACTCCCTGCCAGCAGTTAGCTAAAGCATTGTATCTGTAGGCTCCATGAGTAGAATGCATTAGCTTTCTATCTTCTTTTGTGTGTGAACTTTGGGCTTCTGATTTGGAGAACTACCAATTTAATATTTGTCTCAAAAGGTCTTTGCTCAAATTCCGTAGAGATGTCCGCAGGTACTGGGCCTGCCCTCCTCTTCCATGTTCACAGGAAGCCCTCCCATTTCCTGTGTCTCTTTGTGTCTTCAAGGAAGCCCCCAGCTCTCTACACAGGGCGGACATTCTCTCATTCATTTGTTCCAAAAATACAAAATGTATTCATTGGCTCGGACAGGGTTCAGGCATTTTGGGGGAAGGGCATAGCTAAGGGTTCCATTTTAAGGAGGGAAAGCTGAAAATACCGTGTTTTAAAGAAGATGCTGTCTATTTTGGTCAGTTTAGAAATTTTTCAGTGTTACTCCCCATTGAGACCAGTTTTTCATGTACAAAAATAGTTGGTTATAAAGTGTCTTTCTTGATAGAAGAATTCCAAGAATGAGTTGTTGATAAGTGAGAGTAGGGAGATGTGGTGTGCTGTACTGAAAACTGTTCTATGGCTTTTTCCTTTTCATTGAAATATTTTGAGATTTTTCACAACATAATTGAGGTGATATAAAATAGTCTTTTGTCCTAGGGAATCCTGTGGCCAGTTGAGAACCCATTTGATTGCATTGTGCAATGGTGCTCCTTAGAGCAGTGGTGGTGCTGGTCTTGGGTGACCAGGAGAGAGAGGCATCTGTTGGCAGAAGAAGGGTACAATTATTTCTAAAAAGAGTGACTTGGTCCTTTGGAGAAAAATTAATTGTAGTTGGCCCTGTAAATACTTGTTAGAATGATCAGGGCAATGCATGTAGCCTTTCTCCATATTTAATTTAATGTCCAAATAGGAGATTTTAAAGCAGAAAATACCTTTGGAGAGAGTGGAAAAGTTCAATCGTATTTTAGAATCTGTCTTGAAATACAACTTTGAAATCCTGTGTTACTGTGCTTTTCCTCATCTTTGGCCCAGAAAACACATTGATCCATTGGTTCTTAGCATCTTCTTTCTTTTCTTTTTTCTTTATAGCAGAGTTTCTTGGTGTCTCTCAGGAGAAGTTTGCTTATGTTAGCCATATGCTATTTGTGAAGGTTTTGGTTTTCTAAGATGAGGGAGGAAAATAAAACAATAATGCATAGTTTTGGAGAATCTATCGAAATGTACAAGCATCCTTTCACCCTTGAAAGCTTCCTGTCCTGAGCTTTATAGGGAGCCTACCTACCCTTCCATCTACAGGGGAAAGCTGTGTCTCACCACACTTACTCCCACAACATCCCTTAGAGGTTTACTGAAGTAAAGTCATTTGGCCAAACCATGATGTGGCTGGGGAAAAGAAAATTATATTACTTATGACTTAGTTGGGAAAGCAACCAGGTAATTGGTCAGCAAAAGAGTATATAATAAAGGTGAATTGCTTGCTGTGATGCATACACTGGAAGCTAGTGTGAGATAAATTATGAGAAGAAGAATCTGTGCCAGGCAGTTTCAGAACCAACCTCAGAGGAAAGCCTGAGCACTTGCCTCCTCCTCATGCATGACTCAGTTTACCCCAGGCAGTAACAGCTGATGATGCCCCCATGGTAGTCCCTGATGCCATCTTTGGAATACACTGGGGGACACTGGGGAGAGGGGACCACAAGCTGCTACTAACTTTTGAACAAAGGAAGGGGCACAATTAAAAATAAAATATGTTTCTAAAGTTTAGCTCAGTAGATATCATGCAAAGTACAAAGAGGAACAATATGCACTTGTGAGAGGCCTTTCTTTCACTTTAGTTGAACTTTTATTCACTTCTGAGTTCTTGATTCTGACCCAAGCATTTTTCACATCTTAGAATATTTGATAAAACCCATCTGTCATCTATCTATCTATCTGTCTATCTATGTATCTATTCCTTATCTACTATTTATCAAATAATTTGGCAATATTAGAAAACCAAAGTGAAAAGGATAATAAAAGAGCAGCCCTTATGTTTTTTTTTTTTTTTTTATTTGTTCTATTTCTCTTTTATCTTTTAAGGAAAACTTACAAGCCTAAAGTACTTGGATTACTTTTTCCCAGATAGCTCTTTTTCTCCTTGTTCAGTGCTGCTCAGAGGCACAGACGTTTTTGCACGTGCTCTCTGGAAACCCTGGTGGGAACTACGGTGGGAAGTATGGACTCCCGAGGGCCTTTCTGTAGTCATGAAGGGTCCACACCAGTGCTACCTCCTTGAGTGCATGTGGCCCAGAGTGCTGCACCCTAAAACATCCTTCTGATTTGAGAGAACAGCAGTATTGGAGGATTGTCTGAAGTCAGGAAAAGAGATGATTCCCATCCCCCATGCTCGTCCTAGCCCAGCCCCTTCTACTCGAGGTCCTGAGAAACACTCATATTGTTTCTGTGCATGCATTCTCCTTATTTGGGTGTGGAATTAATGAGTTGAGAATTGAACTCCTTAGTGCAGAAGCAAGGGCTTGGTCAGCAGACCAAGTGAACCCCAGCAGTCAGAGTTAACAGGGAGAAGTGAGTCACAGGACACTCTATTGATCTTCACCTTAATCTCTGGTCTCTGGGAGGGGCAAGTATCCACATAGATATCACATGACACTCAGACCTTGAAATACTTAAGGCTGCAAAAATATCTGAGGAGATTTGGGGTGGATGTTTATATCATGATTACCACTGTCAATTGTTTAAAAAAAAATATGGAGTTAGTGCCATTTTTAGCTTGTCAAATTTTGAACATGTTGAGGATTCAAGATATCTAAGACAGTCTGGTCAAAATCAGTTGCTTTTCTTCATTTTTTGAAAGTGCCTGTTAGCATTTTGTTTTTGTTAAGAAACTATAAAAGATATATGAAATTAAAACATTTGAATCTATAGGTATATGTCCAGAGATTTGAATATCTTAGAGCATTTCAAACTTTCCTTAAATTCTGCAAGTATTTTTTAAACATGTTAGTGTGGTTATCTACTATATTTTGAAATAGGCAAATAAAATATTATTGCTATACATTTGAGTGAAATCCATTTTAATAAAGAAATACAATCCTAATATATTTCACAGAGTAGATTATAATTTACATTTAATTAAAAGTGCTTTAACTGAAACTGTAGAATTCCTCCAAGGGAATGTGAACCTTAGCTAGCTGCTGATATGTTTTAGCAATTATGTTTTCTGTCTCAGTGTGACCGGAAGACTTGTGCTGTGTCTACAAAACTCTGCCATGAAGTACTTACAAATACTTACAAATACTTCAGGTCAGCTAGCAATAAAGTTTTGTGTGAAATGCCATTAAAAAACCTATTAACCATGGTACCAGTATACTGGAGTCAAGGTGTTAAAATACATTCATGTAAACACAGAAGAGATTATATACACACTCTACAGAGTTCTGTGGCTTAACTCTTGAAACCCAAATAAAAGTTATATTATCCTTAGAGGAAAATTCTGAAATAGAGCTGTCATTTATAAAGACTTGTTCATCTGAGAGCTTGGAATGTCAGTAACTCGATTAGGTAGCTCTGTTAGTGTGAAATAAAGCAGATCGTGGTTTGGGAGCTAGACACCACCTGCACAATGGCACAGGTAGCCCCCCGCCCCCTGCACGCCACAAAGAAACTGTTGTGGTCGGGAGTAATTACAGCTGTTGCAGTTCTCTAATAATACATGTGGTGGGTGGGGGTGTGGCAGGAAGGAGGATGAGGAGGTAATTTTGGAGGGTGAAAGAACAAAGAGGAGCAGCAGGAATGGTGAACTACGTGGGATTAGTGCCTGGATTCAGGCCTCATGGCTGGAGAAAACTTACCTATCTCTGTGTACAGTAGATTTTGTACCAGGGCCTCCCTCTTGGTGCAAAGTGTTAACAGTGTGGAAACAAACCAGGCATACTGACAGCACAGAAGGGAGATTGATGTGTAAAGACTCTGTTGGCAGAAAAATTTAACCTCAAAGCTCTTGGTAGTCAATACCTCCCCTTTAAGGCAATATTAAGAAACACTATGAATATGGATCACTGAGTTGTGAAATATGCTTTTCAGTAAAAGGAAACACATAAGCTTAACTCTCATTTTGCACTTGTTTGTTTATTGAAGTCACATCTAGTACAACATGGGACCATAACATGAGGAATATGGGGAATAGAATTCTATTGTATTAGGGATTTGTGTTATATATGTAGATTTCAGTTGCTCTTGTTGCAAAAATAACTTAAATGATGCTTGAGATTATAGTTACCATTTTACTTCTCATAGGTATATAATAACAAAATGTGGTAAGCCTCAAGTACACACAATAACATTTATTTAAAAAGACGATACATATCAAATGAGCGTATTGCTTATGTGTAGGTTTTCCTCACAACTAGTGCCTATCATGATGTGATGATCGTTCTTTGGTCCTGCCAGCTTTAGGAAACAATGAAAAGCACAGGATTAAATTGGGTAATGTGCTTCTGCTTTTTGCTATTCTGAAGGCAAGTCTGATCAGATACTTGGGAGGTAACTGAGGAAGGGATCCTAATCTAAACTTAATGATGGGTATATTTGTGATATGTACACTTAACAAGTTCCCCCTCAACATAAGGATCAAAGAGTTTAGCTGGTCCAGTTCTCTAACTTGTTGGCAAAAATGTTTGTGTCAGTAGGAGGGTTTAGAAGGTACTCATGTCACTGTAAAGTTAATAATAAGTCAGTGTCAGCCATGAGGCCTGGTACATAACAGATGCTTAGGCAATTTTCTGTAAGAAGCTGGCTTCTAAGGAGCAGTATGTTTAGCACAGCACCCATGGGTGTGGTAGTGCATTTAGTCATGCAGGCAAAACCTGGAACAGAGCACTGCTGTGCTTGACATGTATATGCAGACTCTGATATGCTTACATGGCTGTGGTTCAAGTACTGTGACATTTATTTTGGTTAGCAGGTAGAACACAGTGCATCTAATAGTTAGGTTTTCAGTGAAATGCTGGGCTAAAATGCTAAAGAGGTGTTTGAACAGTGGGAACTCTTAGAGCTCTTTGCCCAGGTGGAATGTTTTGCTTCTGCTCATTGAGACTAAAATTAGAGAACTTAAAGTGAATGCCATGGTCTCTAATGAACAGAATCAAGTAGACTTAGTAGGAGTTGATATTGCTAGACCAGAACAAAGAAAAGAATACATTTAATGGAGCATGGTGCCCATCTCTTAGTTTCTTTACTGTGTTAACATTTGACATATGGGCACACCTAATTACACCTTCATGTCTTCCCTGTATGCTTCTCTCTGTCTTACTATTTTAAAGCCACTTAAAAGACCCTCCACCTGTAATTATCCACTAAGAAGATGGTGGGATATGTCTATATCAGTTTTAGTTGTTAAAATGAGGGATTTACTTAGAAGCTAACATGAATCTATACTAATGGTGAGAGTTTTTACCCACTCGTGGCCTAAGAGTTTATGTATTCACAATATTGAGCAGTTGCTCCCTTTTTATCTTGGTGACTGGCCAGAGAAGCTGGCTGTCTAGCTGCTTTTAACGCCACTGTTTATTAAAAGGTCTGAAGTGTGGTAGGGATTCTTTATGTGCACAATACTGATTCATTTCTTTAGAAATTCTTTCTCCATGTGACTGAAGGGTGCTCTGGAGTGAAGCAGACCTAGGTGTGAACTTAGTGAGCCTTGTGCAACACTTCTTCATCACGAGTTCTTGTGTTGTTTGTGCCTAATGGTCCAATGAGCCAGGGCTTCATGTAGAATGAGCGTGCGAGCAGTTTCAGGTAGAAAGGTTTCAGAAACTCCAGATAAATGCCAGGAAGTTGTAGAAGATATTAATTACTGAGGCTGGCTTTATTCAACTATTTCAAGTGCTATTAACAAGGAGAAACTACCTGATTTAGTGATTAACTTGTTGATGTGGTATTTCCAGAGATTCATTTCTACAAAAGGCATGAAAAATGCATTCTGTCATACAATTTAAGCACTTTATTCCTAGGTCTTTTTCACTGCACAAAACTTTTCTTTAAGGCAAACTGTATTAAGATATTATCTGAAGATTTTATTATGTCCTCTTTTAAAACATATGCAGTTGGGGCTGGGGATTTAGCTCAGCGGCAAAGCGCCTGCCTGGCAAGCGCAAGGTCGTGAGTTCGGTTCCCGGTACCGGAGAAAAACCAAAAAAAAAAAAAAAACATATGCAGTGGCCACCATAAGGTCACTGAAACAACTTTTGTGGCCTAATATTGAACAAACTTGTTCTTTTTAGTTACACTTTTTAAAAGGGCAAAGTATTTTCATGAACTTGGGGATATCTGGCACAGGGGATATCTGTGCCAAAATTAACCTGTATTTGTTTTTTGCTTTTATAATGCACTAGAGTTAGGCATTAGTGTCACTTTTCTTTATGACAGAACTATTTTCTCATCCATTTGAGTTCTGTATGCCTTAGCTTACATAAAAGTTGAATGTCGGAGTGGGATAGGATGGAGATACAGGAAATGAATTATAACATGTGAAAGCGAAATAGGAAGGACATAGAGTTAGGGTAAGAATAACCCAGCTCTCCACAAATAACATTTTAGGGAAACAGTTTAGTAGAAGATACACTGGGCACAAAGAAGAGTTTTCTTTCATGTTTTTATATGAGATAGAAAAGAGAGATGTAAATATTGCTCATGTTCTCTGTTTACTTAAAAGTATGGTAGCTTTTTAATTTCTTTAATTAAAAAAATTGGTAAGGTCCCATCGAGTTTATATTGATAGTTCACACACTACTTCTATTTATATTGATGCATAGCATTCAGGAATATGAGCAATATGGTACTGATTTCTCCCGAGTAGGATTTTTTTCTTTTTTGATGTAACAGTAGATGGTAGATATTGGTCCCTCCAAATACAAAGGCAGGTGGCTTCTTGCAGTTGAGAGAGCCCAGGAGAAAAACGGATATTTCTTCCCCTAATGGTGGTGTGGAGGGGAGGTTGGCACTGTCCCACTTACTCCTCCTGGACACATCCATCCCAGGTTCAGCCTAAGCATGTGTGCTGTGAGCTCGGAGTCTGTGATTGAATTCCTTTGTGGAATGTGAAGGCACTGCACAGTCTGGTGTCTTCTTCATGGCTCAGGGGATCCAAAGTCCCTCTCACCAAGTGAGCTCACTGAAGTAGAGCAGCAGTAGTGGCAGCACCCGCTCTTAGGATAGTCAAACACCACTGTGATGAGGGCGAAGCCTTAAAATTTTTTCCTTCCTAGTGCCCTAGTAGAGAGCTTTGCTGGTACATTTGGGGTGACAGAAAAATCCACTGAGGTTATTGGCTGGTGCCATTTTGAATTTACAATCCTGGGGATGCTCTGATGACAGGTGGTATTGAAACACACTATCTAGGTGTGACTCCTGAACTTTCATTGGAGAAAATGTTTCTAACAAGAAAAGTGACCTAGTCCCAGCCACATGCCAGAGAGACTGATGGTGTGAAGGTACAGAAGGCTGTGCTTTCCTTCCTGGTCTTTTCAGTGAGCTGTCCCCTCCAAATAGGACTTCCTGTTCCTGTGGACAGGCTGTGTCTGGGCTCCTGTCATACTGGTGCCATGGGTAGGGATTGTCACTGCATTCTGAATGGGCTATGAATAGCTCTCTTCACTATTCTAAAAATAGCCTTCTTTCAGTCAGATTATGAAGAACCCTGAAGGGAGCTCTTCTCAGTCCCTTGTTGTATACAGAATATCTAAGCATCTCCCTTACACATAGGACAATAATTAATTACTTTTTGTGGATGGTCCGGTGAAATGGTCTTAATTTTTATTTTTCCATTGCAATCTTTCAGGATTATAATGCACATATGATTCCTTGCTTCATGTTAAGGACTTTGCTGTCTTGTAAAACTCTCTGAAGAGTTTTCCTTACCTGTTTCTACAATCACAAATGGGACGTGTTTTCCTTGTTGTTAATGTAAGGCAACAGATTTTGAAGACAGAACCATGTGTAGCATCACCACTTAATGTGGAAAACTTCGAGTCTTCCTTTGTGTGTGCAAATGTGATCAACCTTGCTGTCGATTTCTTCTGTCATACTCTGCCAAATCTTTCATTTAAGTATTGTGAAAACTCTTTGTTTTTTTCAGGTCGAATGAGTGATTTGAGTGTAAGTGGTCATCCAATAGATTCAGAATCTAAAGAAGATGAACCATGTAGTGAAGAGACAGATCCGGTGCAAAGTCTATTTGATGGAATTTACCCTGGGATAATTGAAATAAACCTATACAACAGTGAGGAGGATGGAGGGGAGGACGAAGATTGTGCAAACGCTACTGATGCAACCACCACCCCATCTGTGCAGTACATCAATGGGAAACACCTTGTCACCACTATGCCCAAGGATCCAGAAGCAGAAGAAGCTAGGCGTGGCCAGTATGAAAGTGTGGCACCTTCTCAAAATTTCTCAGACAGCTCTGAAAGTGGTGCCCATCAGTTTGTGATACCAGAAACAGAATTGTCTATGGCTTTGAAACCTAATGAATCTAAAGAATCTGCTGAATTGCTGGAAATTACGTGGAAACCTGAGACTTACCCCAAAATGTCAGAAACTTTTTCAAGTGGTGAGCCTGATATTTTCCCTACAGCCTCATTCCACGGGGGGAAAAGCCCAGAGGGGGTAGAGTTAATCACAGAGAAAGGTCCTGGACTTGAAAATCTGGTGCGTGGAAATCCTGAGCCTCTACCTCTGTTTCCTGAAGAGTCTTCTGGAGAGGTTGCCATTGACCAAGTATCTCAGAAAATGGTGTTCTCAAGGGCTACAGAAGTAACACTGGGTGAAGAGCCAGAAAAAAGTACTACTTTAACACACACTCCAAGCAGTATAGTTCCAAGTTCTCCAGATCCTATGGCACCAGAGGGCTCAGTTACCCTAACGGAAAATCTGCACCCCTTGTCTACTACAGAAAGCTGGGTTGAAATAACCCCTGGCCAAGCTGCAGAGCACTCAGGGAGTTCTTCACTTCCATTTCTTGAGGGCTCTGGGGAAGTAGAAGAATACACAGGTCGAATGTTCACCATGGCAGCTGATTTATCACAGAGAAATACTACAGATGCACTCATCACTTTAGAAACTAGCAAGGTTCTGATCACAGAAGGCATTTCTGATGTTGCTGTGACCACCGTTTATTCCAGTTCTGAGCATTCTTCTGCAGCAGTGGTGTCTCCCAAATTTGTAAGTGAAATAGATACTTCAACGTGGGTTTTCAGTACAGCTCTTGAGGGAAAGGAAAAGAAAGAGAAGGCAGAAGAAGAAGAAACTACTGGTACAGCACCTGCAATTGAGTTACTGTCACCAACACAGAGATCAGATCAAGTTGTTTCATCCCCTGAGTTAGAAAGTTCAGATATAGCTACCTCTAGTGATTCAGACATCCAGCAGAGTTTTCTGCCCTTGACAACACCCACACCGTCTGAAAGTGCAATGCTGAGCTCCCCCCTTTTCTTTACAGAGCCGGAGTTTTTAGTTAACTCAGGGGCGCAGCCCTCTGAGCATAGTGGTAGCAGCCGAGCTGGGATCCAGGAAGGGCTGACCACTCTCCCAGAGAACCTCGTCTCTCTCTTTATGGAGCAGGGCTCTGGGGAAGCTTCTGTGGACCCAGGGACCACCACCCTTTCTTCATTTTCACTGAAGTTAGAGTCTGAAACTCAAACCACAACAGAAGCGGTAAGCATTTGGTCTCCCCGGGTGGGAACCACATTCTCCTCTGAATCAGCAGGACAAGTTTTGACCACTGTAATGGGCAGAGAAGTTGCTGAAACTATAAGCCCAGCATCCAAGGGAAAATTGATTTCAGAACTACCAGAAGGACCAAATCATGGGGGAGAAAGAAAGGGCTTCTCTACAAGTTTTCCTTTGGAGGAAGAGTTCAGTGGTGACTTTACAGAGTACTCCCCAGTGTCTCATCCCATAACAAAAGAAGACCCCGCAATGATGGAAGGCTCTGGAGACACGGGTTCTACAAATATCCAGATTTTACCATCTGCGGTGTCTTCTTCAGAGCACACCCATCATGGTTCTGACACAGAACGGCCCAGCAGTACCACGGTCAGCACCTCAACCTTCTTCTGGGAAGAGCTCACAGCCTTAGAGAGCTCTGGCGAGCAGCTGGTCGTGGCCAGCAGCTCTGTTGATCCAGTGCTTCCCACTGCAGTGGAAAACTTCTCTGGTACAGATTTCCCATTTATTGACCAAGGATTGGAAGAAATGAGTGTTATTCATGAACCCAGTGAAAGCCCCACCATTTCATCTAGAGCAGAAGCAGAGAGTACTACAGAGCCAACAGAAAAGGAAGAAGCAAAGGTCAGTGGCACAGTTTCAGTGGGCTTTCTCCAAACAACAGAGCCAGCCAAGTTATGGGCCAGGCAAGAAGGTGAGCCCTCAAGACAAGGGGCTGAAGGTGAAACAGCCTCAGAGGGGAAGACTCAAGAACATGCATCTTTTGAATCAACCCATAGCTCTCTTGCACCAGAGCAAACGACTTTTTATTCACAAGCTTTAACTGAAACTGGACTCCAAGCTACAGATTATTCTACAAAGGAAACGTACAGCACTGATAAGCAAGTGGAAGAGGAAGGCGTTTCCTCAGTCCTCTTCTCTACACTGAGACCAGACACAGAGGCCTTAGAGTCACCCACTCCTCTCCCTGAGGCTGCTGAAAGGTCAGAGTTTTACTCAGCTTCTGCTTTTGTGACTGAATCTACACCAGCTGAAGGTGTGGTCACAGATTCATTAATTAAAGAGGAAGAAAGTATAAAACTCTTTCCCAAAGGTGTGAGACCAAATGTTAATGATTTGGGGACTGAGCACTTATTTTCTGGACTGGGATCAGGAGAAGAAATTTTGCCTACTCTGCCTACAGTGTCAGTGAATTTTACTGAAATGGAACAAATCATTAGCACATTATATCCCCAGACTCCTCAAGCGGAAAATTTAAAAACAAGTGTCTTAAGTGAAAAAGTAGAAGACCATGAGAGAATGGAAAATGTGAAAAATGAATTTGGACCCCTCCTTTTCAAAACAGACATCTCCAAATCTGTTGAGGCAGTAGCCAACACAACCTTACCAGAAGTTTTAAGCAGCACTGGAGCAGAAGCACCAACTCCAGCACCTGCCTCTTTCTCCACAGACATCGAGCATCCTCTCAGTAAGACCCTCAGATGGTCAGAAGAAGTCCAGACATGGAGACCACAAGTTGTAACTGAACAAATCTCTCCTGAGAAGTCTTTGGGAGCAGAAACTAAAGAAACACCAACTTCTTCCACTGTTTTTCTAGTGAGAACTCATAGTCTTGAAATGGCCAAAGAATTTGTTACATCAGCACCAAAACCATCTGATTTGCTTTATGAACATTCTGGAGAGGGATCCGGAGAATTAGATACTCTTGAGTTAGTCCATACTTCTGGAACTACTCAGGCAAGCAGGCAAGGGGGCACCACATTTGTTTCTGACAGATTCCCGGAACAGCATTCAGAAGTCCCAGGCACTGAAGCTGGAACTGCCCATGCACCTCCCCCAGTGTCCACAGAGCTGCCTCTCCATTTGGAGCAGAGTGAAAGCATCCCTGATGCACCTAGCACCCCAGTAGACACAGAATCACCCCAGAGTCCCACGGAAGATGGCACAGATAGTTTTCAAGATCACTTTGTGAGATTTGAGGATTCTACCTTAAAACCTAACAGAAGAAAAGTCACTGAAAATATTATTATAGATCTGGACAAGGAGGGTTTAATGTTGACCATTACAGAGAGTCCCATCCTTGATATTCTTGAGCTGAGAGACACAACTACTATCATAGATATTGATCACACAAAACCTGTAGATGAGGACATCCTTGGAATGCAGACAGACATAGATCCAGAGGCACCATCAGGACCACGTGGTGGAAATGAAGAAAGCATGCAAGCCACCCAAGTTCAAGACCAGCGTGAGGCAGCTGGCAACCTTTCTTTAACCGAGGAAGCATTTGAGGGCTCTGGTGACAATCTCCTGACTAGCTACACTCAGGCAACAGGTAATGAAACAGCAACTTCTGAGGACAAAAGCCAATTAGGTCACATGGGCTTTAACTCTGCAACTGAAATCTCTGTCCCTAGCATGGAAACAGAATTAGATATTTTACTTCCCACAGTAACATCCCTGCCCATGCCCAGTAAATCTGCCACAGTTCATCCAGAGATCAAAGAAGCAAAAATAGAAACAACAGGCCTGGATGACATATTTGAATCAAGCACTTTGTCTGATGCTCAAGCTATTGCAGACCAAAGTGAAGTAATATCAACATCAAGTCATTTGGAAAGGACACAGGAGGAGTATGAAGAGAAGAAATATGTAGGTCCTTCTTTTCAGCCAGAATTCTCTTCAGGGTCCGAGGAGTTATTCATAGACGTCACTCCCTATGTAAGTATCACTCATGTCCACCTCATGACCCAGAGTTTAACAGAAGCCCCTGATGTGCTGGGAAGACCCAGCCCCTCCATAGCTCTTCCAGCATTTGAAGAGCTGTCTCCACAGACACCATCCTCTCCATTACCTATCTCCCTGGGCAGCGGAGCATCAGAATCTACAGAGGTTCCTCAGCCAACTGTCCTGCTAGGTACAGACGTCAGCTCAACTCCGATGTCTCCAGAGCATCCTTGGAACAATCTTCAAACAACTTCTGAAGCCACTTTCAAACCACTGAGTGAAGAGCAAGTCCATGTAACCGAGCCTCCATCCTCCTCCCCTGACACAAAACTTTCTGAAGATGAAAGCAAACCCAAGTTATCAGAAGTGGAAATTCCTCCCACAGAACTAGTAACTGAGGAGGCAACTGAGGCTTCCCAAGACCCCACAAACAAAGACAGTGGTCAGTTTTCTGGAGAAACAACCGAGGTGTTTCCAAGATTTCGAACCCCTGGAGTTGGAACTGTTCCTACAGCTGCCGGGGAGCCTAAGTTAGAAGGTGCCACACAGTGGCCACATTCTACTTCCGCTTCTGTGTTTTCCGGGGTTAGGGCAGGTGTGGTGCCTCAGCCCAGCCCACAGACTTCTGCGAGCCCCACTGTTCCTTATTCTTTGGAAATGAACTCTGAAACACATGCAGCAGCTTTCATCCGAGGGGAGGATTCCACAGTAGCAGCACCAGAAAAGGAAGTGCCAGCCAGAATTCTTGATTCTAATAATCAGGCTACAATAAGCACTGTGGAATTAAACACTGAACTCACCTCACCATCATTTTCCCTTCTGGAAACTTCTAATGAAACTCATTTCCTGATGGGCATTCACGAAGAGGCCGTGGAAGGCACAGCTATCTATTTACCAGGTAAGATCGCAACATTGATACATCAGTTTCCACATCTGGAAACGGTCCCTTGGTGCTAATGGATGTTATTTTGATTGTGATGTTAAGTCAATGGAGATTTTGTATTATTCATGTAACAGCAGTTCAGGCCACAGTATTGAGCTTATTATGAGATATGATGGAAGTAAGTACAGAGTTTTTCTGAGCTTTACAGATATACTTTGTGTTTTTCTGTGTTTTAGAAACAACATTCCATAGTAAAGTGTATAAAATGAACTAATGCAGAAAATTCAATGTGTTTTCGCTCACAAAAAGGTATTGTTTTGTTGTAGGTCCTACACTTATACACCTTGGTTTTAAAAATGAAAAATCCTTGTGTTTCAAAACCCTCCCATTGGTGGATGTTATTATGACAGTCATCAAAATTTGCCTTTATCGTTTGAGAGGAGTAATAGTTTTAATAAATATTTTGCAGCTTAGGAAATATCAATTATCAGTTTATACTGTAAGGTAATCCCCTTGCTTAAGAGAGTCTGTACGTTATCCCTAACCCAGGGGCTAGTCATAGTGGGTATTTATTTAATATGCCTTCACATTTGTCTATTGAAAGATAGACAAGTGAATTTAATACTGCTTCACATAGTCCATTTCATTTAGTCTTCATGAAAGGCCATAAAGCACCATGCTTAGCTCTGTGTAAAAGCACTGGATATGGAGATTCAAAGAGGGTCAGTTACCTGCACAGAGTTGCACAGCCACACCCTGGCAAAGTAGGATTCGAAAACAGAATGGCCTCACTCTAGGGTCCACAGTCTTTTTCCTGCCTTTCACTAGTTTCCACTACTTTATAAAAATGAACAATTGACATTTAATAATAAATAAACCAGAAAGCTTGGGATACAAGCTTAGCAGTCACTTTTTTTGTAATCAAGCCTGGGGATGCTGAAAAGTCAGCTTTTATAGAGTTTGTCTGGAATGTTTACATTGGATTGACGCCGTCAGTGGAACCCACACACAACCATCACCACTTAGCTGTTATCTGGAATAAGGCAATCAGTACTTTAAGGGCTGTGTTGCTTGAAAATAAATGTATTTTAATAAATATGTTTTATGTCACAGCTATTGTTAGAACTGTTATTCTGGTCATGTCAATTTCAGTTTATGTGATAGTGATACTGTATCTTGTGCTTCAGAAAGAGTAAAATAGGCAGAAAATGCAATTTTTTTTATAGGTGAATTGGAATATTTTCTGAACAAAATTGATCAAAGGTGCCTGACACTGGATTTTTTTTTTTTTTTGCTCTCATTCTGTAACCGATACTCTAGTGACCTGTTTAATACCTACTGGTTTGTGATTAAGTTGAAATGTACTTCAGGTTGTTAAAAATATGATACAGAAATAGCTTGTCCTAACTCTAGAGAGAGAGATGCACAGAGAGAGACCGAGAGAGACAGAGACAGAGACAGAGACAGACAGAGAAAGAGTTAAATATGACAACAGAGTGAGCAGTGCATACCAGTCATCCACTCCACTGTGTTTACCAGGAATTCAAATTTGCGTCTTCATTGCAAAACAAGTTGTCACTTTAGCTTAATTCAGTAAACAGCAGCTCACATGGGATTCCCTGGTTTATCTTGCAGATTCAACTTTCAGAGGCTAATACAAACTATTTAGGGAAAAATAAAATTCTTAAGAGCAAACTTTTCTCATAATGAGAACTACTTTATGTTCACAGAAAGACCCACTCTCCTATCCAGCCTTGTCCCTGGTGTCAGCATGGGGTCTTGTGTGTGTGTGGGAGGGTCAGTAAGAGGACTGCACATTATGTGACATCTCACAGAGCACTGTCACAGAAGCATCATTCAACTCTGCACAGATGGAGATTTGTCCATGACTGTGACCTTGTCCCTGGGGCAGTGTGCTTTCACACAGAGAAAGCTGACATTGCAAAGGAATTTTAATTCTTTTTGAATCCATAGGAGAAAATGTCTTAGAAAAACTGGGTTAACTTTTAAAGACATTGATGTACTCATCCAGACTTACCTAACTTTAATGTGAATCCTAAAAGTGAATGTGTCTTTTCTAGGTTGTCCAGAGTTTACTTATCACTCAGAAAGTTTGACATTGACTTTTCCTGTGTGGGAATGGCTAAAGTGTCTTCTATAGCAGTTAGGCATTTGCAGGTGTACTTATTTCAGGATGTCAGACCTACAATTCTTGAAAATATGGTTGTAACCCATATGTAGTCCACCTTATGTTAACTACTGTGTAAAACTTTTAGTTGTCAACTAAGTTCTTGAGAACTTTGAGAATTCAGCAGTTCTGAAAAATATTCAAAGAATAAATATAAGTTCATGAAAATAAAATACACACTTCAAATGCTATAAAATATTTTGCATGTAGTATATACATTTTAAAGTATTTATCTTCATAGATTCCTGTCTGGCCTTTACAGTGATCTCTAAGAAGGGCTCATTCTATTTATGCTTTAATAAGAAAAGTGTAATAAAAATTAGGGGTTTCATTTTAGGTGAGGTTTTTGTATTGGGGTTTGTTTTCATGCAGTAGAGTTTAATTCATGTGTTGCTTTTCTTCAAGTATAGTTTAAAGGAGTACATTTGGAGCGTGTTTTTGGAAAAAGCATATTAATGTAGCAGAAGAAACTTCAGTGCACACTTTCGAAGAAAAACAGTTTCTGAGCATTAAGTGGTAAAAGGCAATAATAATTCAAATGATGGTAACCAGCCAACCCGCTAAAAAGAATGCATGTTCTGTGTATCCAGCCATTTCACATGAACTAACCCCGTTTCAAAGAATACATTTTCCATTCACTGTGCACATACGTGTAATCATTTTTGACTAAAATCAATTGTCATTACCATGCCGACTAAATCTGCCATAGAATACATTAGTTGCCAGATGCAGTATAAAAATACTGTTTAAACATAATAATTGAAACCTAGAAGTGAATAGATGCAATGTGTAACAACTAGTAATAATGCCAAGAAACACTCCAGAGTAAAGTTAATGTTAATTTCTATATGTAGCATTTCTAAATTGCTGTGGTAAAGCTTATATTGTGGTAGCAGTCAGGGGTGTTTTATGCTAAAATATATTGAAACCTAAAACGTGAGCCTAATTGTTTTCTTTTTCTTACTTTCCTGAATGTGATAGGACCTGATCGGTGTAAAACCAACCCGTGCCGAAATGGGGGCACTTGCTACCCCACGGAAATGTCCTACGTGTGCACCTGTGTGCCAGGCTATAGCGGAGACCAGTGTGAACTCGGTAAGATGTTCTTGGCTGACAGACCCAGTGCTTTCCAAAAGCTGGACTTAGAGGGAGAACCCATACTGTGCACTCAGTCCGAGGTCTCAGGGAAACCTGTGCGTATCTGAGCTATGTGCCAAACAAAGTTAAATTCTGAGCGTTGTTACGTAGGACTGGGAAAGGGGCCAGGTGGTCCCTGATGTCTTTTAATACAACCAAGACTAGGTGAGGCCTGAGGCCACTGGTGTCTTTTTGTGGTTTTAAAAGATAGACTTTGCAAAGAGAGAGATGTATGGGTATTAATTACAAATCTTCATCAAACTTCTACAATCCATACACAGTCAATTGACGTGGATACAGTTTTTCTTCTTAGAAAACTATTTAGACAGGAAAAAATAAAATGAGGACCTCTAGTTCTTATGTTTTGGATGACTTTAGTCTCGTGTGTAGTGGCACAGACATCCATCTCTTCTCTGCTCATCTGGGCTAAACCTGTCTCTCCCTCAAGGTGTTGCTCCACTTCAGTCCATTCCTCTCTTTCAGTTTCCAGGAATAAAACTGTTCTTTTCATTAAATCACTTCATTTTACTTGTGTGTGTGTGTGTGTGTGTGTGTGTTTGGGTGTGTTTGAGACAGAGTCTCACTATGCAGTTCAGAATGGCCTTGAACTCACTATTTAGCCCAGGCTGGCCTCGAACTGGTGGCGATTCTCCTGTCTCAGCCTCCCAAGTGCTGCATATATTCCTTTTTATTTTTCTTTTTAAAAAAATTTCTTAGTTTTGATTTGGCTATATACCAACCTTGCTTGCCATGAATTCCAGTTGCCCAGGGCAGTGGTGCTCAAAGTGTGGTCCCCAGATCAGAAATATCAGCATCACTGAGAACATTAGCAATGCACCTTCCCATCCCACCTCTGATCTACTGAAACATATGCTCTGGACAGGGACCACGGCCTGTGCCTCACCAGGGCCTCAGTGCCTATCACCAGGGGTGCTGATATGTGCTAAGGTCTACCTGCCTCAAGTATAAAGTGAAACTAGTCAGTGCTTTGGTGAGCATGAGCGAGGAAAAAGGGGTAGAAAGAATAAAAAGATGATGGAATGTATGATCAAGTGCTCCTTCTGAAAGGCACATGGCTTGTTCAAAATTATTGAATAAGGCCCACCAATAAGCCTTTTGATTATACAGGAGCATTGTGAAATCCAACCTTCATACTTAAGAAGTATTTGTCTTAAAAAACAGACAACATGGAGCAGGCTGCACTTTGTGCTAAGAAGTGTGAGTATAGAAGAAACAGCAGTGGATAACGTTTAAGGAATAATTGTGTCTTAAAGATTGTCTTAGTTACTTTTCTCTCATCGCTGGGATAAAATACCTGATGCTCAAAATGAAGGAAGGAAAGGTATATTTAGCTCACAGTTTGTGGAGGTTTCAGTCCATGATCAGCTGGCTCCAAGGCAGGGTGGCATGGTGAGGGGCAACAGTTCAAGGCAGTAGAAGACAGCAAAAGCAGCAACCAACTTTAACATGTCTTTCTGCTCCCTTCATACTCTATGTAGGATGCTGGGATTAGGGAGGTACCAAAACAGTCAGTGAGCTGATCACACACCTTTCATCCCAGCATCACACACCCTACATCCAGCCACCTCTGAAAAGTCCTATGACTACATGAGGTTTAGGGGGGATATCTAGACATAAACCATAATGAAGATGACATATACAGATATAACAATGTGTATCTGGCCCTCATTCTGTTTTACATTAAAATCAATTAGAATAATTTAGTGCATTAATGTCTAGGATGCTCTACTAGTGACACTGGACATGAATGTAAAAGTGCTTAGTGCTGTTACTATGTAACACCATTGTGACCCAGACCAGGGCTTTAGATGTGAGCATATGATATGATTCTTGGGTATTTGATTTGCTTTATGTATTTATTTTCAAAAATATTCCTTAGAATTAAGTTGTCTGTGTAATGGCACAACACTATTGGAATATAGTCATTCACTTCACTAGAGGAGCCCATGGGGATCTGCTATAGGATTGTGTTTGACACTGACCTTAGTACTGGGGAGGATTTGATAAATGTTTGGGGGAATATGGACACAAGAAGCAGAAATACAGAAGCCCTGAAATCACAGACTATGTTAGGGAGATGGAAGTGCACACACAGGCCTAAGAATGACCTGGGGCAGGGGTCATAGCTAGAGAGAAGAGTTAGAAGGTTGGGTCTAGAAGATCCTGATCTGCGAGGGTCCTGAATCCAATGTATTGAATCATCTTACTTATATTCTACTCAGGTGGTTCTGAAATATCTGTGAGGTGTGATCAACAAATATGGTAAACACTTAAATTAAAAAACATTATAGTGAAAGGCACATTGCCAATGAGCTTCCCTCAAAATGCCTCCCCTTGCTTTTAGCACACTCATCCCATCATTTTTGACACTTTCTGAAGCAGTTCTGAAAGTCTTCTTTCCTGAGTGCCTTACCTGTGCTATGATGGCTGCCTCAATGTCCTAAATCCGTTTATAACACTGACCATTCATGGTCATTTTGACATTGGAGAAGAGCCAAACATCATGCTGTGCTAGAACTGGTGATAAGGTGGATGAGCCATGGTGTCGTTATGAGCCTGCCTTTGTGCTGGATGGCACTCAGCAGCAGCATTTGCTGTATCTTAAATCACATTCATAAAGACACTCCTGAAAGAGAACTTGCAGAACTGTTCCAGGGATGGGCAGAATGATGGGATAAGTGTGTTGGATGTGAGGGGGAGAATTTTGAAGGGGATCCTTGTCCCTGCATCCTTTACTGTAACACTTTTTAAAATTTTGAACCTGTACCAAATATTTGGTCACCTCTTGTACATGCACCAGGATTACTGGGAGGGGTGATAGGTTGCCGTGCCTGCCCCCAAGCACTGATTCTGCAGGTCTGAGGTGTGGTGGGGAAAGTGCATTTCTAATGTTCTCAGTAATGCTAATGCCACTGCGCCACTCTGAGGACCACTGCCCTGGGCATTCAGCATCCGTGGAAAGTTGAGAGGCAGAAGAATGAAATGATCAGACAGAAAAGATGCCCTTCAGCAGAGGCCGTGAGGCCTGGTGGTTGTTTTGAGTATTTCACATTGAGGTAGTCAGAGCATGGGGACTCAGAAGTGGATTCTTTAGTTTTAGGGCTCATAGGATAGAGACAGTGATCCTACTCTGAGTATATTTGAAATTTCCTTAAGGTTGCTAGATTCCACAAATCAAAGTACAGCAGGTCAGTTAAATTTGAGTGTCAGTTAAAAAAAGAACCTTGTCTCAAATAAAAAAGTAAATTAAAAAATGCTGGAGATGTAGGTTAATGCAGACTCTAGATTTGATCAGATTTAATGGGCTGTCCTTTCTTATCTGTCAACCTCACACTAAACAGAATTACTCCATATGTGAGGGCTTTTAAATATTATAATCTATTTCAGATTTTGATGAATGCCACTCTAACCCGTGTCGGAATGGAGCAACCTGTGTTGATGGTTTTAACACATTTCGGTGTCTCTGCCTGCCAAGCTACGTTGGCGCACTTTGTGAACAAGGTAAGAGCTATTGGGAAGTTTCAGCAATGAACATTGTTGATGTTTCCCAAAATGTTGGCCTCCCTGCATTGTCTTCTGTGTGGAGGAAATTCCTGATTTCCTTATATGTGACAAAGACCTGGGCCATGGCAGTGACTGACCTGGTTTACTGATAGACTGGCATTGAAGGCATTCTCACAGCAATGAACTGGAGGACACCTGCTCAATGCCAGGAATACTGTTGTCTGTATTCTTTCTGGGAACAAAGGAGGCATGGGTCATGTGGGCTGTGTACCAGAGAATGTTAGGTTCAATGTTGGTTGCTTGTATTTTCTCTCCTTGAGGTCTTGAGACTCAGGCTTATTTCTCCTGGTCAATCATATCTGGAGAATGAGTTGATACAGCTGTTAAAATGCATTACCCTTGGCGTGGCACATACTACATAAAAGATATTATGAGTCTGCTCACTAGGAAATGTTCCTACTAATGAAGCATCTACTTTTTTTTCTCAATAAAAGAAAGGCCCAGACTCTCATGATCCCTGTACTTTGCATTTTATGGCCAACCAAAGAGCATGTTTTAGGGGGTTAATGGTAACATTTCTCAGTCCATCAATCAGAAACAGATTGCATGCTCAGCATACTCGGTTTGGGAATGTGTATTTCCTCTGCTTAAAGTCTTACAGTGGTTTGGCTTTGACAAAAGTGCTCAGTGCCAAACTTCTATCCTACCAGACAAAATGAAAATGTGTTAGACACTCAGACACATTGGTCTGGCCCCACATTCGGCTTTGCGGTGTTAATCCAGACGTCACTACAATTAAAGCAAAGCTAAAAGGAGCATGTACTGAATTACTGTTACACAGCCACGGGCGATGGCTCAGGTTTAGGATTTTTCTTTTTTTAGGGGGCAGGGTGGATCTTTTTGTTTTAGAATTTTAAATATAAAAATAGACAGCACAGTTCTCTTTTTAAATTGAAAAGTAAGAAAGATACCATTTCTTAAGGAAGACTAAGGGATTAAACATTTGAAACATTCAAGCATGTTAAAGTGATTGTGGCTTCCCTTCTGAGTACAGGGAAGAATCCATGCATTCAATTGTTCAACAAGTATGGATCGAACACCCACTGTTTTTCAGACTGTGCTGGGGACCGGAGATTGATCTCTGAATGAGGAAATCCCTGATCTCGGTCACTTGGTATAACTCTTGGTGGAGAATGGAAAGAGAGCCTATTTGTTTGCTAGTCTATAGTTGTCAGGTGCTTCTTAATATGATGCTTCATGTGGTTAACAGGACATTTCTTTGCATTCAGTGTGTTACAAGTGGAGGCTCAGAGAAAAAAAGTGCTCAGGATTACACAGCGAGTGAATTACAGAATGGGAAGAGCGAACCTAAATGGATTAACCCTGAAGCCTGAGTTTTCCTCAGTGTCCTCACGCATTGAAAGTACTTCTCAAAGACATAGCACTTCTTATTTGAGTATATCTAATGGGTTGCATGGTAACAGAGTCTTGGAAAGGACCTGAGGCCGGTTAATTCTTCCCTGTCTTTTAAAAAGACTGTTGAACAGGAACAATTTTAAATTGCTTCTTCCTTTGCTATTGCACCTCACTTACAGGTTCTTTCTGTTCTATCTGCAATCCAGTCTAGCTTTCATCCACTTTAATTGCTGAGAAACTTCTATCCCTGTCTGTTTACCCGATGCAGCTGTGACCCTGTGCTTTATTGCCAGGATAGTGAAAGATTTCTTTTTTCTCTTCTTTTCAGGTTGCCTAAGAACAAATGTTTTCTTTATTAAAAGCAGCACTGTTGTCTAAACAGTTTTCTATCCAAAGTTCTGTGGTGACTCTGTCCTTTTTTCTTCAGCTGACCTTTTCTCTCTGCACTAGTAACTTTTTAAGTCACGGTAACTTGGAAATAGGGGGCATTTTCTGGCAGAATCATAACAGATATGAAATGTTGAAGGTGCCCGGGAACTGGTTAAGAAACCTCCGCACATGTGCAGACTATTGTCCAAAGTGGACAGTGGAGCTTACTGGAGTACAGGGTCGAAGTGTCCACAGTTTCTTAAGGCTCCATAGCTACCTATCAGAGGTGTTGAAAATATTACCTGAAGGCATAAAGAGAAAGATTTGCAGAGGAGTTGTCTAACAGTGATATTTTTAGCTTCTATTATTGTGCATAGGATCTCACACACTCCAAATCTGAGTCTTTGTGTTTCAGCCTGTGCATTGAAGGAGTTTTAAAGCAGAAGATACCTCTCCATAGTGTTGACTAAGATTTAGGAAAAGATCATCATCAGAAAGAGTTGTGTTTCAATCAGTGAAATCACATTCACATTGTTTTTAGGTAAAGTTGGAAAAAATCACACTGAGACTTCCTGTCAGAACAGTATACTGGAAGATGCCGCTTGCCATGTAAAACCTTCATTACCTGAACCACAAAATTCTCTTGGATCAGTGTGGATGTTTGACTTTTAAAAATCCTAAGAGCCATGTGCAGTGTTTACACATGCATTTATTTATTTATTTATTTTTTGGTTTTGTTTTGTTTTTGTTTTTCTCTGGTACCGGGAACCGAACTCACGACTTTGCGCTTGCCAGGCAGGCGCTTTTGCCACTGAGCTAAATCCCCAGCCCCTACACATGCATTTATAATCATTAGAAAACTATGGTTTAAATAGTATCAGTCAGTGATGGTGAACCTTTTAAGGACGAGTGCCCAAACTGCAACCCAAGACCCACTTATTTGTCACAAAGTGCCAACACTGTAATTAAACCTAAATACTGAGGTTTTAGTTTAGGAAAAACAACTCATACATTAACATCTTTTGTCTCAAGAAAAAAACAAATAACATGTGCCATAGGTTTGCCACCATGGGTATAGATAGGTGGTTTTAATAGAAACTCTGCTCCTTGGTTTTTATTCTTTTAGGAATGTATACACCTATGATCAATGAAAGGCATTTGTCTTAGTCTGTACAGTGCTATAACAGAGTGCCTAGCACTGGGTACTTCACAAAGAAAAGAGGTGGGTTTAGCTTCCAGTTCGGAGAGACATCTAAGACGGGGTGTCCCCATCTGTCTGTCTCTGCTGAGGTCCTTATTGCTACAACATAATGAAGAAGCAGAACAGGAAGCAGCCTCACGCAGAAAGGAGAGCTCATTTGTAAGACAGGGAAAAAGAGCCCCCGAGGCGTCTAACCTCCTCTTTTGAAACAACTCATTTTAGTGGGAACTAACACGCTGTTCCCAGGCCCAATCTGTCGTGAAGGTGGCACTCTGAGACCTTACTACCTTCGAGGAGGCCTCACCTCTTGCATACGCCACCGCCTCTTGGACCTCTTCGTTGGAGACCACACTTGTAGCATGGGAACCCACAGGGGAACAGAGGCTTCCAAGTGGCGGCAGCATTTTACCAATGACATACATCTGCATGTCATGGATTCTTTCGGTAAAAGAGAAAAAATACCTAATGATAATCTGTTTTGCTGACAAAACAGACACAAAGAAAACCAAATGGAAGCCACTCAGGTTGATAGCAATAAGAATGCATAGGAGACTTTTTTCTGATGTGTTAAGAACTAAGGCTCTGCTAGCTTCTCTTTCTTCTGTGCTGTGGATGGAGGCCAGGATCTTCAGCACACCAAGCAAGCGCTCTGACACTGAGCTACATCCCGAGCCCCTAGGATTTTAAACTGCACGTCTTAAAATAAATGCTAGTTTTCACGGTTAAGGAAAAGTATGGTATTACAATACCACAGTATTGACTTTAGTGGTGAAAAATGTTCTAAAATTTATTCCCAACTCTCGTTCTTTTTAAAGTAAGCCCCTCAGAGAGGAAGATCTGTTTTCTCCCCCTCCCCCTCACTTTTGAATTCTTCTAAATGAACTTCCCCCAAAGAAAATTACTATCTGTGGGACCACAATGTGCTTCACTATGGAAACCAAGGGCTGCTTCTGCACTAATCATCTGGCTGTGTCCTGCTCCTTTCCTGAGACTTGCTGATCTCTAAATAACACGTTCATAAAACTCAAAACTTCCAGTGCACATTATTCAAAACAATTAGTCAGCAGGCTGTACCTAAACAACAGGCCTAATAGACTAAACTGAAATGAAGATTACTCTCAGAGATAAATGGCATCTGTTCTCTGTCTACAATCTAAATCCAAGGTAAAAAAAAAACATGGCCTTCTGAATATATAGGCTTCTACAGCCAAAGAAATAAAGAGGAGCAAATACTATGGATAGAGAGTAACAGAGGCAAAGCAGGAAGCAATTTATGTTTCAATTTCACTACCAAAATTAACATATTTAACAAAATTAAAATATTTAATGGAGCAGAGTTTGTTTTCATTATCAATCAGTAAACTCAGAGAAGACAGGCTTGTTAGATCAACTGCAAGGTCTCCATGGTGTCTTACGATTCTATAAATTTTGCAATTTTGCTAGTTTTTGTAAGTAACTATTTGGTTATATTTGTGAGCTATAACTCATGAAGGTAAAAGTCATTTGCACTGATCCTTATTAAAATCCAGGATTTTAATATCTAGAAGATAACCCTACCTGTGAGTCAGTGAATTTGAGAGAAAATTGCCAGTGAGAATACAGAGCTATGAGTAAGGCTACTTTCTTGAGACTAGCATAAGAGAAAGTACAGCTGAAGGTTATGCTAAACACAAAATTTAGAAATATTTGAAAATATCTTCATCCCCCTGGGATACCTGTTTTGGTATGCTTATTGCAAACGAGAAACACACACATAGGTGGTGCTCAAAATATGTGGTAAATTTTAAATTAAAAAATTATTGTAGTGAAGGACACATTCCCATTAATCTCCCTTAAAATCTTCCCTCTCACTTCAAACACACTCACCCCATCTTTCTTGCTACTTTCTGCAGCAGCTCTGGAGTCCCTTTCCTGAGTATCTTGGGTTGTGCTGTCCTGGCTGCCTCGATTCCAGAATTGATCAAACACACTTCCCTCTTGAGATCATTCTGACTCTGAGAAAGAGCTGGAAGTTGCACAGTGCCAGATCCGGTGACTGGGAGGAGGAGGACACAGCGACATGTTTTTATGAGCCCGTCTTTCAACTAGACAGCACACAGCAGTAGCATTCACTGTATTTTTGATCACATCTCATAAAGATACTCCCAAAAGAGGACTTCAGAGCTGCTTCAGAAAGTGACCAGAACAGTATGCTAAGTGTATTTGAAGCTGTGGGGAATATTTTGGGGGGATTAGTGGCAGTGTGTCTCTTACTATAATATACTTTAAAATTCAAACACCCACCATATATTTTGATCACACCTCCTACGTGTGTGACTTGGTGAAAGAGGGGTGGTGATTTGCAGGACTGCGGTTGTTCCATTTTTAATAAAAGCCTGTGCACTTGCCCTGGGAGCTCCTTGTTTATAATCTGTCCGTGAGGAGGAAGAGAGAACACATTTTAGCTATTTCCCCAGTGCTGCCTACTCACAGTTTTTTCCCTCTGTGTAAATCCTGCATGACAGGAGCCTGTGGCCTGCCAGCTGTCGCTCTGGTTGGTGGCAAAAGACTACTTCCAGAGCCTTTGAAGTCATTATACAAATACAGCACTCCTGATCCTGTTAGTAGAATTCTTATCTTATCACTCCCTTCTCTTAGAAAAGCTGCCTGGGTCAGGAATTCACTCCAACTGCTTCTGAAGTCCCTGTGCGGACAACTCAGCCACCAATGGGTTCCCCAGGGCCACACTTGTAGTTTTCTCTCTTGTTGCCTGGCTTGAATCAAGAACACTGCAGTTAGATGCTGCCCTTCGGTGCGGCCCAGGATGTACAACTGCCCACTTCATCAGGATCCGCTGGGCTCACTTTACGATAATCTCTTCGTTATTGTGACCAACTTTTATGAATCAGTGGCTTCCGGGACACTGTGTAGATGTTGGCTTGGGTATCCTGTCTACACTTGGGTCGAGGAGCCAAGTTTGAATGACGTCGGTGAGTTTTATCTGCTCGTGCCTGTTTCTTCCCAGATACCGAGACCTGTGACTACGGCTGGCACAAATTCCAGGGGCAGTGTTACAAGTACTTTGCCCACCGACGCACGTGGGACGCAGCTGAGAGAGAATGTCGTCTGCAGGGTGCCCATCTCACCAGTATCCTGTCACATGAAGAGCAGATGTTTGTGAATCGTATGTACCAGACAGACGCATTTCCCAGTGGGTCACTCATTCTCACCACCCGTTTAGTTTTCTCTGAGCCAACAGAAGAGTAGTGGCTTTCTCAGCCTTGATCCAGTGGATGAAATCCCTCATCTGTGAACTAGTTAAGGCCAGTGTGACTTACCTGGATGAGTCTTCCACTTTGGGAAATAGTCAGCTCTGATACAGGAAATGGTCATGTGGTCGGGCAACAGTAATAGCTGAAACAGTTGTCAGTGAGTTGAATCATAAGGAATTGCTCCTTGCTCATTTTTTTAAACTTAGAAAAATGGACATTTCTTACAATTTGGTAAAATTCCAACCGTGGTTAACTTCATGGTCTCTGTTTTGAATGTTTGTATGTTGGCTAGAATTAAAGATAAAATTAAGGCGGAAGTTATTTTTTGTCCAGCTAATGAAAATCCAAGTGTGAATAGTATCCTAATCTTATCTTCTGGTTCTCATCCAAGTTTCTATTTTAGACAATAGAAAGTGAGGTACATACTAGGAACAGGAAGAGATGGAGATACAAAGCTGATGAAACCGGACAGCAGAGTTGTTTAATAACTTCTTACACTACAGTGAAGAGGGAGCTGTTTGTTTTCACATAGCAAATTTCTAGAACCATTTTACTTAGAAGTGCTGTTCAGTGCGCTATGAAAAAATTCCCATCGTGCTACCTCTCTTTTTGAAGTTTATTAATTTACAAAATTAATGGTATGATATTTTTGCCAGTGACTCATCACATGGTAGAAAGAAATATTTTTGAGGATAGTTTTTCAAAAATTTCTAGCCTAGGTGTTCACTGCGTAAAATAGTGGGAGAAGAAATGTGGTTTCCAAAGTCAAGAGGAAATGGGTAGTTTCTGATGTCCTGTGCATTTTATCGAGTCACTGAATTTTTGCCAGTGGCATAGATTAGCAAGAACAAAATAAGTAAATGAAAATATTCAATTATAAGTGAATATAGGAAATATTCAATTATAGTAGACAGCTAGGGAAATTATTGTTCATGTCTGATATTTTGATGCTTCGCAGTGTTTGAAAAATTATCTTTGTTGTTCAAAGCACATTGGGTTGAAGAACAGAAGGGAGATTATGAGAATTATTTTGTTAATGAGCAACTAAATAAAAATCCAGCAAGACAAGATTCATGACTCACTCTGAAAATACTTTCCTTTGATATATTTTCATTGCTATGTGGGAAAGGTAGGAACCAATCTGCATTTTTTCTCATCCCTTAGGTGTGGGCCATGATTATCAGTGGATTGGACTCAATGACAAGATGTTTGAGCATGACTTCCGCTGGACCGATGGTAGCACATTGGTAAGATGTTGATGGAAAGAATGCATCTCTGGGATCTTAATGCTGTGTGCTCTTCACATGTGACGGAGGATGCACTAGACTGGAAATAACTCAAATGACTGCCTGATGTTCTTTCACCGAAATAGGGCAGGGTCACAAAATATTCCAAAGGAACTGATTTGACCTCCTCTCCTTTAGCTGTTGGTCTCGTCAGAAGAAAAGTAGCAAATTTCTACTGAGGAGAAAAACTAGATAATGAGAACTGTCTTGTGTCAGTTTTTTAGACAGTTATCTTTGCTTTTTAGAGCTTCAAAGCAAAATGGAAAAGAATACATGTAAAGAAAAATACCAGGGGCTGGGGATTTAACTCCGCGGCACAGTGCCTGCCTGGCAAGTGCAAGGTCGTGAGTTCGATTCCTGGTACCGGAAAAAAAAAAAAAAAACAAAAAAAACAAAAATATCTTTGAACCATCTGTAGTTGGGTCTTAGAGTTGTAGGTGAAGCTGCTTTGACTCACTTCTGGGAAACACAAATGGTCTAAGGCTTTAGAGATAGTCCATGAATGACTGGCTATACCTGCTGCTGGCTGTCCACCAGAATGACCAGGGGACTTATTCAAAATGGTTCTCACATTTATTATGGCAAAACTTCCAGCAGCTGAATTTCTTGAGTGTCCCCAGGTGATTCTTACATTCAGACAGCATTGGGATCCACAATGTTAGGCAAGATGGCAAGTGTGAATTAAATTCTAAATTGGATGGACACGTCAAGATCGAACATTTTTAAGTTCTTTTTGTGTGTGAATTACTTAGGTCCCTACATTCATTATCCCCCACTCCTCAGTATTTAATGAGCTTGGCGAAATGTAATGTTCACTCTGGAACAGAAGCCAAAGTAATCTCTGCCTTTGGAAGTTGTACTCCACTCGGGGAGGCTTCAGTTTATCTACATCCAGGCGTCCACTGAATTCATCTACATTACTTACCTTACAGGTAAAGGAAGGGCAGGTCAGTTAGGTTGAGTTCTTTGTGCAGGGTCACAAAGCTGTTACCTGGAGAAGCCACCCTCCGAACTCAGGCCTAGACCCCCCACCCTGGAGTTGTCTCCCTGGTACCTCCCTGTCTTTGAATACAGAATCACTTACTCCTCTTTTGATTTGAGCAACTGAAGATCTACCAGATTTTATCTTACTGGATTTCATCTATCACTGGCTTGCTGTCTCTGTCATTCCTCTCTGTGTTCATTTGGCACTGCTTGTCATTCAGATTTTGTAAGTTCTTAGAAAGACGGAGAAAAAGTAGGAAAAGTATATCTATAAAATATATTTCCGGTAAGATACAGCTACCATAGCCTCAGGAATGACAGCCCATTTCCTCTAATTGTCCCAGCTAGATGGTGTATCAGCAATTCTTGCACCTGTATATTTTCATTTTGCTTTACCCAGGGCTCCCATCTCTATTGTAAAAACCGGAATGCCCAGGTGGCCATTGCTGCTTCGCCTCCCAGGTCTGGCCCACAACTTTTCTCCAAGTGTACCTACCTGCTAGATTTCTGTATGTTCCAGCCCAGTCCCAGTATAGCTGTGTCTGGCCGGTTGGAGTGCATGAAAAGTGTGTCATTTGCTGCACACTGGCCAGAGTAAGCTAAGTTTCAGTCTGTTTCTCATCTGTTGTTAGTTATCCAGAATTGGTTTGTATGTTTTCATTCTCTGCACATGTGTGTTACTAGATGTGTATTCTGACTGCTGCATTAACAGATCGCCTCTTCAAAGAGAGTTCTTTTCCCTGACTTTTATTTCTCACAGTGCCTAAGACAAAGCCTCATCCCCCAGCCCTGTGAGCTTGGTGAATATTGGCTTCTAAATGCTGGGTACTGAGTATTGGCTTCCTCCTGGTAGCTAGGAGGTGTCGGACAGCATCTCAGGGAAGTTGTCTTCTCCATCAGATACACACAAGTGAGCTTGATACAACAGCTATGATTCCACCTTGTAAAAGGAAGGCAGGTCAACTATCTTTGGTCTGTGTTCATCAGTTTTTAACATCGGCACAAAAATATTGCAAAAGCAATAGTTTAATTACCTCTTCCAGAGGCTGGACTGGGCCTAAATTTGGTAACTTAGCAAGCATGAGCTTTGCAGTTTGTCTAAAGAGAAATACCGATCTTCCTGTGACATTTGCAGCAGGAGAGAAGACCGTGTAATACAGATAACTATGCTCTTAACTAGCGCACACTTCTGATAGAATCTAAGGATTGAGCATGCATCCCGTGAGAGAGAGCTTTAGTACGAAGAAGGCAGCAGATCAGATACACAAACAAGCAAAGTGCCTCCAGGAAAGGAACAAGTGTGTCCTGGGCAACTTGGACAGCCCCCGGTTTCTTCTTAATTCATTCTTTGTGTAAAGCACGTGTGCTAAGGAGTATCCCTGAACTTTGTTTGGGAATAGTAGTGACCATCTGCCTCACAGCCGGTATTCCGCCCATCTGACTGATCTCTGGCCCACTCTCCTGCCTTTGAAGCCACCCTATCCTCTGTCCTGTCCTTCCTCTTGGAGATGGCCTAGGTGTCTGAAACTCGTTTGTAGTTTGTTCTACAGTCACCGTCCCTTAACAGGTTCCATATGTGCACCGGCCTTTGAATAAAATAGTTCTCCTTTGTTTTACTGTTTACTGAGTTTCTCGCTTAGGGAATATTCCTAACAGTGGGTCAAATCCTCATCGGGGCGAGCAGTATCTGCTTATACTTGGAAAGGGTGTTAACTTGACTGTGCAGAATTTTAAAGATTTTGTTTATGTTTTAGAGTGATTTCTCTCCTCTGCCACACCCTCTTTCTCCTCATTTTTTTTGTTTGAAGGACTTATTAGAGTTTATCCATGTTGGGAGGGTAGAAGAGTATTAAAACAAAAAGAACTTTTCATATTTACCTTATATTTTCATTTGATATTCAGTCTTACAACTTAGGAAAAACAAACAAGTTTATGTTAGGTCTCCATTTCAGTGCTTTTTTTTTATTGAAATAATTAAGCACTAGTTCCAATAAACTTGCAATATAATTATGTCATATTTCACATGATTATGCTTTGTATCTGGATTAATTCCATTCATATGTTTATACTAAATTAGTGATGTTATTTGGCCAAGTCATCTAAATTGCTTTATTCTTTAGATTGTTTTTGATTCATTCCACATTACTGGCCTTTACAATCGGATGTAATTGATAAGATGCCAAATTCTTGTTTCATTGTTTATTTGGGGTGTTTGCCCAATCAGTTGTACAAAAGTGCAGTCATGGATAAAATTGCATTGAGCCTTACCTTTGTGATTTATGTTTAGGTTTGTTTCTCTTAACATGTTTCAGTTTTCAGTCTGTGGCTGGTTTTCTCCCAATCAGTTATTCTTTAACTCGGCCGTTGATATGTAACAGCAAAATACACCTAGAGCTTTATGGGGGACCCACTCACTTCACTTGAGATTGCTTCTTTGACAGCAAGTTATGTCTTCAAAGAGACTAAGTTAAACCCTTCAAGTTAAACATATTAAAGCTGGAGAACTCAAACAAACTTTTCTTATCTAGTATCTGTACTGTTTGCTGACTTTTAAGTTATCCTTTTGACCAATTGCTAACTGAGTGACTTGTCCAGAGTGCTTTTCCTCCAAATCTGACTTCTAGAGGCAGTGATTTCACCTCCCTGGGCTGTGAACGCTTGTTGCCCACTGCTTAAAATTCTCCAACGTTTTCCTGATGCTCTTAGTGTAAAATTCTAGTTATTAGCATGCTAGACAATGCCCATCAATTCCATGGTACTTCCTGAGCTAGTGCATCTCAAAGGAAACATGTTTCTGGAGTAAGTCGTGACCTCTCACTCTCATGGAACTTTGCATATCTTGCCTTAGTGCTAAGTACGTTCTCGCCTCTTGCTCTGATTTCTTTTCAGAACATTCACATACCCTGCATGGCCAACAGTCCCTTCCTCCAGGAAGCCTTCCTACCTGGGCCTGTGACTTGCCTCTTGTGCTCCCTTTTGTCCTTGTCCCATCTGAGCCCAGAACCTTGTGGTGCTGACTTCCAGACGCCCACCATTCTGAGGCAGGACTTACCTTCCATCTCTGTGCTTCACCCCCTAATAGGGTAGTTGCTATAAAGTAGATGCCTAATCAATAGTTTTGAATGAACCAGTGAAAATCAATATAAATTCATTGCTCACTTATCTTCTGAATCCTGTGAAGACCACATTAACTCTTTGGGGTCCAACTCTTTGTGACACTTTTTATTTATCTAAATCAAACACTCTGTTTATAGTTGCACCACTATGAGAAATATGCGTACATATGTGGATTTTCAGAAATGGAAATAAAGGAAAATATGTTCCTCAAAAATAAAGATATACCGCTAAGCATGCAAAAGGCAGTGACCAAGGGAAAGTAGGTCTTCCTCCTGGAACTGATCACACATGTGTCCATGGTTGTCTGAGGAACACCTCTGTAGCCAGCTTTTGAAGTTAAAAATGGCAAGTATGCTTTCCACCTCGGCCACGCAAGCCTGTCAGAGTAACATCAGAGCACGTTTTCCATGAAGCTTTAGGAAAACAACAATTTGGGGATAAATTTTTCTCCTCAAATAGGCACTTGCTTATCCAATATGTTTTCTATAGAGAAATTACTTTGAAAAATGTGATTATTTATATCTAAAATGTAGTTGAACAAGTAGGAGGAAATAACCACTCTGCAGTGTTATCAGCTCATTTCATATTTAAGAATGCATGGCCGGGACTCCTTTCCCCGCTTCAAGTTGGACAGAACTTCATATATTGACCCGCTATTGAAGGTTAACCATCAGCACAAAGGAAGCCAAACATCAGGAAATATGTAGGAATTTCTCTATTGCTATGTGTCCTGTTCAAAATCATTTCCAGTGTTTTTTTGACTAAAAATTATAAGGTGTCCATGGAACAGCTCAATGAAAGAGATGGCAGGATTTCTTAGGTGCCTGAATCATGCTACTTTGTATAGTGCAGCTCCCTAGGAGTGATTTAACACCAAACTATGGACCTCAGAGATTGAAAGCTGTCGCCATCTTCTCCCTGCTCTTTGGCCCCCAGGAAGAAAGTTCTCACAGAGGGGATTCTCCGTGCTTTGTGTTGTTCATGTCCGTCCTCCCCTCAGAGACCAACTCCCAGCACCATGGGTGCTCACGCCACCCTGTGGCTGGTCTCTTTAGTGGTAAAGACTTAGTTACCTCAGAGGAGACTGTCACGTTAGGTGGTGATGTCCAAGCCTGCTGGACTAAACAAAATTCATAATCCCGTAATACAGTTCCCTTTTTAAAATAGCACGGAGCTTTTGGAAGGCTTGGTGATTTTTTTTTTTTAATTTTCTGTATTCTCTTCACTCTTCTTATATCAGTCATTTCTGCTCACTGTAATCCCTGCCAGGCTGTGGCTTCTCTGCTTGCTGGGAGGAAGTCATGGTCTACTCATCCTCAGTCTGCTGTTGGGAGGAATCAGAAAGGCCTCTTCTGTTTTTATCTGAATCTAGCCAGAATATTCTAGAACAATCTAGCGATCACAGATTCATAAGTGTTACATATTCTAGCTCTAAACAGCTCATTTTGCATCTTGATTGTTGTGGCATAGACAACAGAAGGCTAATGGATAATGTAATTACTTGTACAACTCTCCTTTTGTGCTTACAAATCCTACTTATTGTAAAAGAGAACTGAATCCTGCTTCCTTTTCACGTCACGATAAGCAAGGTCCAGCCCTGGCAAGCTGGACGCCTCGAATTTCCTGGACACACTCACCCTCCTCCTCCAGTGGCTGGAGTTGATGTGAAAGAGAGGTGGGTGGGTGTGAGGTTTGACTTTAAAGCCAGAGGCCCCTTATCTTCTTTTAGAAGTAAATGTCATTTGCCAAGCAAAGCATTGTGAGAAAAACCAGCTTTGAAAAGACAGCAACAATAAAGAAGTACCCCATAATTCAGGAAGAGCCTCTTAACAAGGGGCAGGAAAAGGGATAGCAAGTCACAGGCTATAAACCATTGTTCTCCTGCTGCAGGGTTGTACGGTCATTGCCCCCTTAGAAAGGCAGGGCTCCTGCCCTCTTTCTGCTCAGATATTCTTTGAAGAGAATCAGAGTTACTAACTAACCCCAGTGTGTTCCCAGCTTGTTTGGAGGTTTTTTCTGGTCCGAAGCATAGGACTTGGCAGAAAACAGTGCAAAGCAGAAAAACTTAACTTTTTTTTTTCAACATTCAAACCAGCCAGTGGAGAGAACTGGAAATGTTGCCCACACCAATGGGTAGTGTCCGAGGTGGCAGGGATGCTGGTTCCCTTGATGTGGCCGTGGCACTTGGGGACGGGCTCTGGAATGTCAGGTTGTTCCCGTGAACACGTGCAGTGGTGTCAATTAAAACTAAGGATGTCTTCGGAAAATTCTACACCTCCCTCCAAAACCCTTAAGGTTTACATTTTCTACCTGAAAATCTTGGAGGGCCTTCTATAAATTATCTGCAGCTGTGGTGCAGTTTTAGCTCCAAGTCAAATCCCACTTCTCCGTGAACAAGTCACACTGCGTATCAATATTAATTTAATTATGGCAAACTTCACAGACTTCATTCTCTTCACCTAAAAGCCAAGAAAAACACATGTTCTTTCCTCATCTTTTAACCCATTACTCATGAGTGGAGGACTTTGCAGATTCCTTTTTACAGAAACCCCTGAGTTCTTACTGAAAGTTTTTACTTGTGCTGCAATTTAATTTGATTGGATTTGAATTTTGAATCTACACGGGAAACATTATGAGTCCTAGAGTATTTCTCAGATACAAAACTTTCCCTTCACCCTTGCTGCTTTGGGGGTTCAGATGGCCTGTTATAGGTTGAACAGCTGGAAAAACAGTATTTACCCACCCTTGGAAAATCATTTCACAATTACAAAATTATCCTGCAAAAAAGGGAGGAGAAATTTTATCAATGCAGTAGTCGTTCTCAGGGATGGTTTGCTCACAGTGCTGCATGAAACTTTAGAATGGCATGCAGATGTTTAAATTTAATTGCTGATTAGTTTAAGGCAAAGCGTAACCGTGGAGAAAGCCAAAAAAGGAGGAAAAGTCCAAGGGCTTTTGGCACTTTCTCCTTGCATTTGGGTCTTGAGCTCAGCGTGACTGAAGACCTGTGCAGACAAGCTGCAGAGAAGGCGCCCAGGCGCTGATCCTTGCAGGGGCGAAATGCAAGTTGCTCTTGGGCACCCTGAACGGGCGGTTGATAATTGCTGCTTTGTGAGCTCACGCTATTACACAAGATTAATGGTGTACTCAGGAGTGTCCAGATCATCTCTCCCATGCAGAGCTTTGCCAGCTAGGAGAATAATGGGCATCTTGCGATGTGAATCAAGATCCGGAGACCCCAACGTAGTTTTCCTTCCCTTCAGCATAGGGGTGGTGGGACCCAACTCCAGCCTGCCAGGAGAGGGTAGTGACACCAAAACAAACGTCTCTTTCTGCTTTAAAATAAAGCTGCTCTTTTCTTTTTAGTTGTGGGCCAGTGAATTACCCAGTTCAGCTAAAAGACACCAGCAAAATCATAACCCCCTTGTAAACATAAACAGTGAGGACCCGGAACAGAGGACAAGGAACCAGAGAGGGAATATCTACCACACAGGGAAGTCATTGCCCTGAACAAGTTAAATAAAGCAAAGTTAACCGTACCCCACGGACTGCAGACAAATGTCTCTGTGTACTCTGGCATGAGGGGTGTGGAGGGGGTCATCTTAACGTTACCAGATGTTTTGCTTTCTGTAATAAGCAGCCCTTGTTGGCTCTTTCCAGATAACCATTTGACCTGCCTCCTGAAAGGCTGGGGCTGACTCAGAGCGCTTGTCCCGAGCTCCTTATTTAGTGAAAAGCCAGTTTCTTATCAGCCTGTGTCTGAAACACTTGGGAAAGTGTTTTCTATTTGGGATTTGCTTGCTTTTGTTCCTCAGTGGGTATTTGCTTGCCCTTGGCACTGGCTGTATTTGGATTGGGTTTGTAGGTCTGGGAGTTCCGCCATGGCACTAGCATCCGGGGTGATAAAAGGAGTTTGCCCATGAGAAGTCAACTCTGAGGACAGGTCCGATGTTTGCAGAGCCATTCTAGACACATTTTCTCCTAACAGCAGACTCGTTGCGATTCACAGTGCGGACACTCCACTGTGTGCATAGATGTTTGCTAGTTTATGATCTGCCCTGTTGGAAGCCCTCTTGTGGGTGGATGTTCAGAGTCAAGTTTGCTCCTGATGAAATGTCTTCACTGATACAAACCATCACTTACTTTAAAAGGAAAAAAGACTATAACAAATGATTTAGGTGAGTATTCTAGTTAGAAAATTGAAATTATGGCTATACTGGCCAATAACAGAATAGAGCACAGTCAGGTTGGAAAATACTATCTAGCAGATGCCCGCCTTCTAACAAATACTTCTGCTCACAAGACCAAGATAACACATCTCAGATAATCCTTTAATCTTTCTGGCTACAAGGAGTTAATTCTCGATTGTTGGGGGGGTATTATTTCAATTTCCATTTGGCCAAGCAATTTAGTTATTAGGGAATAAAATGATAATGGTGGGTGCATGTCACCACCTAGTGGTTGGATTGCATTTCGTGTTCAAAACTGCTTCCTCAGAACTCTCCACCCAGAACTATGCAAGAACAGTGTTCCCTGTGAGTTAAGTTCCTCTAGCTTTGAATACTTTATAATTCTAGTATTGGTTGCATAATGTTGTAAATGTAAAATTTAAATGGGGACAAGGTGATTTTTTAAAATCCAGCCTCAAGCTAATATTTGTACTCACTTGCTTAGTAGATCCTAGCAAGAAAGGCAAGTATCTGGATGGATCTTTCCTGAACTTTCACTTTATGCACAGTAATAGAACTCAGCAGAAAGTTTCCCTTGGCTGCTTTCCTTGGCAGGTGAACTTAGAAGTCTTTTGTGGTTTGTGTGTAAAGGCTTCCCCCCACCTCCCCCATGAATCAGATTAGCAGTGTTTGGAGTGAGAGAGTGTAGGTAAAGAGCACCGAGTGGATTGTTCCAAGTTTGAAGTTCAGCAAACTCTCCCAACAATAATAACAATGCATTGTGTCATTGAGTGGCTTCCTCGAGTAAAGTCGAGTGGATTTTATCAATGGGAGTATGTGGTTGTTTAAATGTGCTTAGCCAAATCATAATGGTTCTAATACAGTCTCTACTTGGCCATCCCAGGCCAGCTAAATTACAGTGAATTTTGAAGACTAAAACATAACTGCAGCTAAGCTGAAAAATCATAGCTAGATATTTAAATAGATAACTTAAGCTCTTGGCATTTAGAGGAATTTGCTCTTAGATTTGCACCAGGGGTAGACCAGTTTTCCCATCTGAGGGGGTCTATTGCTGTCTCCTGTCTTGAACTTTTTGGTTCTTACTGACTGTATTTGGCAGAAATTTATCTGCAACGGAAGTCTGTGTGAATAGGGGCATCCACAGACATCTCCAACAAACCCATCTTTAATGCCAAGCAGTGTGGCAATGGAGAGTGTGTATGTGTGTATGTGTGTATGTGTGTATGTGTGTATGTGTGTGTGTGTGAGAGAGAGAGACAGAGACAGAGACAAAGAGAGAGACAGACAGAGACAGAGACACAGAGAGAGAGAGAGATCTCAAGCTTATCTCACAAAAAGATGGAGTTCGGTTTCATAGTTTTCTATGAAAGCTATGTTTCCTTTTTTAATTTACTTAGATGCCAACAGAGGGGGAAAGACACCAAGAGACTAAACAGGTTGTCTGGCTCTTTAGGAAAACAGTACTCATTATTATTATTATTATTATTATTATTATTGCTATTGTTATTATTTTCCAGTTTGTTGACCAAATGAAGAAATCATCTCAGTTAAAAGAACTTCAAAAGGGTTGAATATTCTGAAACAAAGGCTAGTTATTGCTCAAGTTTTGACAGAAATAGTTGATTCTGTGGGATGAACTAAACCTTCTCACTGAACTACCTGGCCTTTTTAATTTTTTTCTTTCTTCCTTTTTTGTGAGGCAGGGTCTTGCTAAGTTACCCAGGCTGGACTTGATATTTCAATTCTCTGTCTCAACCTCCCAAAGTGCTAGGATTACAGGAATGTGCCGCCAAGCCTGGCTGTAAAAATTCTTGATCTTAAGGTGATGAAAAAAGAGATTTAAGAACAAGATTCTTTAATATTCTAGGAATTATTTCACCTCGTTTCCCCAGGATTTTGATTTCCAAATTAACACTTTCTTTTGAAAACTTCGTTCAAAGTCTGGGTGTGGAAAAATAAATACTGTTGTGGAATATTGCAAGGAGCAATAACAGCCAGTCATTCTCTGGTTCAAGAACTTTCTTACGTCAGCCTACCAAGCTGGTCATTATCCCCTCAGGGCTGGATGTGCTTCTATATGGATCACCCAAAGACCAGGACGGTGTAACAAATACCTGTGGCTTTGTTTACTTTAACTGTCAGTAATGCTCAGTGCTTTAAAGGAAAGGGGAAAAAAGCGCTCTGGTTGATTTCTCAGTCTTACATATACGTGAAAAAATGCTTTGCTAACCTTAGCAAAAAGGGAGTTACCCCTCCCTGCATAAGGGAAAGGTCAACTAACTATGACACAGTCTAACATCAGCTGGTGATGCTAGTTATCTGCTGAGATATTGGGACTCTTAGTCATGTCTAGTGAGGTGTCTTTTGAAAGATAGAAAATTGTCTGGTGTCTCTGAATATCAGGACCTCCCAGACACTACATGACCATAACCAGAGGTTCACCTTGAACTGATGTAAACTTCTTAAGCAGGGACTTCAGCCCTGTAATACTGCCCCACCCTCAGAATGTTGACTGAATCAAGTGGGAGAATTGCAGAGATGAGGAACAGAGAAATCGCTTTCCCACTGTTCTGAGTGACGGGATCAGTCCAGTTCTCAGGGAGCTGAAGTTCATTGTCCAAGGGCTACTGCTGTGGAAAGCCTAGGGACTCCTTTGGCAGGAGACCTGGAAGACGAGTCAAGTCTCCTTAATGTGAGTCAGAGATATATTTTTGACAGCAGAAATTATTTGGAACAAAATAATTCAAGCATTTATAGATTGGTAGCCACTGATGAATAACTTCAGTCTGCTTTGAGTTTTTCTGCCTGGTGTTTAGATTACTCACCCATGATCCCACTGGTACATGGAGATACTTTTTATAGGAGAGGACCATGCTTATAATTTTCCCCAAGGAATTATTATTTTTAGTTTTATTAGTGCTGTACATCACTATTAGTACATAATGGTTCCATTGATCCTGGGGAGGTGTTACACGTACAGGTGTTCAAAATCATTTTATTGTTCTGGCAGCTGGCTTGATTGAATTCATCTGGGGGAGCAGCAGACAATAACTGAAAGGTGACTGCATTCAGTTTAATTGAAGTGCTCATTTTTTTTGGCATTTTAAACACATACAACCAATCCTTGAACTGGAAATTTAGTTTTTTAACATGTCATGTAGAGTATTCAGCAGTTTCATATGAGATGTTTATCATATGAGATATTATCTCCTAATACTTAAGAGAATTTTATCTCCTTCATATCAGCTACTTGAGTTTTGCAGTTTCTTTTTCATTAGTGTATGTTTGTGATACATTATAATTGCATTTATTTTGGAGAATTGGTAATACTGTATATATATCATATCTTAATCATTGCTACTTCGCCCATGTCATAATTTTCTCTGCCATCAGAAGAGAACGAAAGTACAGAGTAATTTAGGGTTCTCTCTGGGAGATGTAGTTCTTGTGGTATAATTCTCGTGGTCCTTGGGAAGGCGCCAAGAGTTTGGGGTTGAGACTGGGACTCACGAATATCTGAGGCATAGATATGTGGAAGCATGGCCAGCAATTTTTTTTTTTCAAAGGCATTGAAATGAGTTTTTTTGACCTATGATGGCTTTTAGGACTAATTCCTACTTTGCCCATCCTGCACTAGAAATGTGTCAATTTAGAACAGATCAACCAAAATATCTGCTCATTATTCCAAGTTAGGAGTTTTTCTCTGCTCATTCCAAGAATCTGTATTTCAGCATGTAAGAGACACTGTATGTGAGAGAGGATCTATGATCTTCCTACAGCCCTGATTGTTTTCCTGAGGAGGGATTTCTTCCTAATCTCTAACTTTAATTTAAAAAAAAACAACAACATATTATGGGACCTAATGTCAAAGAGTTATTTTTATGCTCTTTCTCCCTGTAAGTAAAATAATTAAAGAGGAAACAAAGAAAGTTGTTCAGAAAACTGGAGTTTCCTTTTCTAAGTAAGTTTGGCAGTAATATGGAACTAAAGTGACGTGTCCTAGCCAAGATAAATTTACACAGTGGAGCTATCAGATATGAGGCAATAATGTGGTGTTCCTGTGGGTATCAGACATTCCTACGAAAACCATGGAGCGCAAATTTGGTCCTGCTTCATTCCACCGAACTCCACCAAGTAACAATAGGAACGCACATTTTAAATCATTGCCACAAGCCAGCCGTAGTTCTTAGTAAAGACAATTAAATCTTTTGCCAGGGGTCTGAGCAGTTTAAACCCTGAGAGTCATTTCAGTGGCCTAGAATCCAAGTCCCATTTCAGTGTGAAAAAGAGACAGTTATTCTTTCTTCCTCCCTCTCCCTCTTCTTTTCCGTCCTTCTTTCTTTCCTCCCCTCTCCTGTCCTTCTCTCCCCTGCCCTCCCTCTTTTGTACTACTGAAGCTTAAGTCCTTTCACTGAGCAACACCTAGAGCCCAGAATCATGTATTTATTTTTTATTTTGAGACAGGGTCTTGATAAGTCCCCTAGGCTGCACTCAAACTTTCAAACTTCCTGCTTCAGCTTCCCAGAATGCTGGGATTATAGGTGTGTGTCACCAGACCCAGCCAGAATTTACTAGTAGAATTTTCCTGGAAGTCTGTTTTAAGCTAGATTTTGGGGTTTTAGTTTAATACGTAACACTTTAATCTGTGTTTGGAACTTATTTTTGTTGAGTAAATGGAGACTAGGAATAGAAATACCTTCTCTCTTGCAAAAATAATAAGAGAAGTCCAATGAGTATCTTCTCATATTCCTCAAAGTATTGTATGTATCCAGGTTAATAATTTGTGTGATTATTCCATTTACGTTTGTGCTATTTTTCATCTTTTTGGTATGGTTTTATAATTTTTTTGTGTTCACCATTTCCTAAACATTGTTATGTATTCGATATTCTACTGAAGTAGAACCGTCTGCCTTCAGGATGGTCACATTCCCTGGGGAAAGAGGGCAGCACATTTTATGTAGATTTTTGTTCTTTTAATGAATTCTCATACCTTAGTTTTAAAATTTTTATCCGGCTTTAATTCATCTGTTTCAAAATCTTAATTATACATCGGCAGCAGATAGAACTTGACCTTTACACTTCTGGTTTGGTTATCTACCAAAGTGGAGTTTCAAAAACAAAATTTCTCTGTGATTAAAGAGTGAGGAATGATGAGGGAGGGGAAGTAAGGAATAAAGGAAAAAAGGAGAAACAGAGAAGTAATTGGAAAGCCCATTTTGGAGGAAGGGTCACTTCTGGACAGCAGGGAGGCCTACCAGGCCCTATGCTTTGTGGGCAGTGGCCCCTGAACGTCCTCTGAGAGTCACCAGGGAGATTACTCTGGCACCATGTGTGTTTCTAGACTTGAATTTCAGTCCATGCCATTTCTGGATTAGATTTTCTCCAGTGAAATAGATTTTCTCTCCTTCCTTCTGTGTTTTGGCAAAAAGCAACTTCAGTAGCTTCCCTTGGTGCTTTCAGTTTTATTCCTCTTCAGAACTCTACTTCCCACCTCAGGGAGCTCTGATCTCTCCGTGATTGAGGAGAACCTTAAAGTAAAGCTAGGCAAAGAGGTGGGGAGAAAAGTAGCCTTTCAAACTTCAGACCTTTCCCCACATTTTATCAGAGATCTAGGTGTGTAACACATTTAAAGGTTTTAAAGACAATTTTTTTTTCTGAGGAAAATAGTCATTCTCTAACATATTATTGTATTTTTATTGATTGTTTTAACGAGCTTAATGGCACATAAAACCCCTATCAGGTTATAGAGATATTTCATTAAGTTTGCATTGTGCAAAGAATTGAAAATTAATAAACAAAAAGAAATATTTTTTTACTGGAAATACTGCAAGTGGTTAAATAAAATACTTTGCTAAATGAAGAGTAAAATGAGTTTGATGCACTATGCATTTTAGAGGACATGAAAATAGCCATGGTACTGTGTTAGGAGTAGGTAAAGAGAAAAACATTTTTATATGCTTTGAACCTAAAGCAATTGTCTTAACTCTTGAATTATTTAATCTCTGCTTTTATCCTTAGCAAATAAAATCTCATTAGCTGTTTTATACCCCAGACTCATTGGAAATTTAAATTAAAGAAAGACTCTCAGATCCTTAGCCTCAGACAGTCATGTTAGCTGTTGTAACTTAAACTTGAATCCGTATCACTACCACATCCAGGAAGTTTCTCACCAGAAGTACTGTGGGTGCTAGATGTGACGAGGTGGGACAGGAGGCAAAGCAACATGGAGAGTGACACTCAAAGTTTGGCTGAAAAAACATTGAACAAACTCACCCTATCACACATTCTAGTTATGAAGCCCTAAGCCCAGGAAACTGGCCTTTAATTTAGAGTTCAGTGTTATTTTTATCTAATACACATTTGTTATTCTTGAACAGGCAGAGAAATAGTGTTTTTCATATAATTAACTATTCATTGCTGTGGAGGCCACACTGTAATACAGAAAGAAACTTAAAACAGAGGGTCCTTGATGCTCAACATCTCAAAGCTCCAAATTTTTACCAGTTGTGCCAAATTATTGTGATAGATAGTGTATATCAAATGTCTAGACAAGGTCTGAATCCATTGTTGGTGTTAAGCAACGTTACAATCATAGAAAGCTAAAGGAATTTCTGGGCACCTATATGCTTCCTTGTTTAGAGTGGGAAGTCAGTGGTACCATTTAAGATATAAGATAAAGGTAACTAGTGGAAAAGCATCAAAACAACAGAATCTTTTTCAATTGTCTGAATTCAGTGCACAAGGAAGAAAAATATATTATAATAAGATGGGCTTTTGAAAACACTACTCTTGCATCAATATGCACATGTTTGTAAAAGTTCCTACTAAGAGAAAGCAATTTCCAGATTAGGTCATAGAGCAGAACTCAACTATATGGTACAAATGAAAAGCACACCTAAAGCAAATTAATTCTGAAAGATTGCATATAAAGTGATAAGTACAGGTATATCAGGTAAACATATTTTTTTGGTATCTCAATGTTTTAACCGAAATAAATAACCAAGGAAGGTATTTTATAGTGAGAAAGATGAGAAAAAAGTCTAAAACTTTTAGTGCACTATAATCACAACTAAATTTATATGTGCATGTAAATTCTTGAAGAAAACATGATTGATTAGCATGAGATTGTGAACTTTTTCTCTGTTTTTGCTTTCCATTAATGTTATTACAGTTAATAATATGATGGATTTCTTAAATTAAGCGTGTTTTATACATGAAGAGATTTAGGATAACTAGACTAAAATTCCTCAAAGATATCTCACTGTCAAAGTCAGGTATTTATTAAATAAAGACTTTGAGACACAGACTCAACTATTTTCTGCTCAGAGTTGGGAAGTCTTTAACATGAAAGTGATTTCAGGACTGCAGTCAAAGAGAAATTGCTGGGTCATCCCAAGTAGATTGCCATAGTGCTCTTGGGTCACCTTTGACTATCAAGTAATCATCTTTCTCTATTTTCACAGCAATATGAGAACTGGAGACCCAACCAGCCAGATAGTTTCTTTTCTGCTGGAGAGGACTGCGTGGTCATCATTTGGCATGAAAATGGCCAGTGGAACGATGTCCCTTGCAACTACCATCTCACCTATACCTGCAAGAAAGGAACAGGTAACTCTCACCCTCTGCTGTCTCACGCTTCTTCCACCCATAGTTAGTGGGGTTCAGGGAGATCAGACTTCACTCCTTAACATACTATCTCATGTGTGCATTTCTCGTTACTCTGGAATATTCCACCCTTGTGACACAATTAAAAGGTTCATTTTCAATCCACTCTCATATTAGATTTCAGGTGCTTAAGAGAAGCACATAGCATTAATGGAAGAAAAATGCTTGGTAGTATCTTTAAGACAACTTCTGGCCCAAGAACCTATCAGTTTCTTTATTTTAATGAGAAGAGTATTAACAAAGACAGTAGTTGCCAACAGTTAAAGATTGGGTTGTATCACAAAATCATCTGGATTTGTTTCAAATAGGAAAGTGTAATATCACTTGATCATGCTCAAGTTTGTCAGCGGATGAGATTATACAGTTGAGAGCAACTTCTTCCCCCAGCAGGGGCTGCTGTCTCTAACTTACTCATCTTCGTTCATTGAGTCTTGTCTTGTATGTGCTGCTTGATCTCTGTAGGCATCTAAGGCTTCTAATTATTCCCACAGAAGCTTATTTTACCTTTTTAAACCATGGACTGAAGTTGTAGTTGGATACCTGTAAGGTATGATAAACACACTTGCCATGAAAGCTCCATGCTGAGAATTAAGCATTAAACAGAAACAAAATCATAAAAGCTGATTTTTAAATGTGTGTCATGTTTGAATTTCTATGGGCTCTCTTAACAAACAGAAACCCCATGCACATTTTTAAGACCAGGCTTGATAGTAGTATTAAATATCTGCTCCCCCAGTGGAGACTAACCGCCTCCAGTGAGCAGATGAAGGATGAATACAAGATGGAAATCCCACTTGAGCTGTCTTTGAATGCAGAAATGGTAAAACTCACTCTGCAGATACATGCTTTATATGCATTTGAAGAAGGACATCACAAATGAATTCCCTTAGAAGAAAGAGAGCACTTGGTGCTCAAAGCCATTGCCTCAGAAGATGCTTAGCTGTTTCTGCTGTGCCTTCTGCTGCTCTGTCACCCCCCAGGTAGAATCCTTCCAGGGGTTCTGCACAGGGCAGTCCTGGCCTTGTGCTTTACTCCTTGTTAAGAACTCCTAAAAATAACAGATTCAACATTTACTGCTTTCCATTTTCCACTGTAATGAGTGTTTAATAAACTGTTTATCTATCCAAAAGTCACGTTTGCCTCCGAGCTTCCCCAAATGGTTGCTGGAGTCATGCTTTTTCATTTTGTGGTCTAGAAACTTACATTTCCTATGTTATTTTCCCCTATCATAGGGTTTCTCAGCAGCAGTGCTGTTGACATTTTGAACCGGACAACTTCTTGTTTGCTTTCTGGTGGGACTGGGGATTGACCCCATGACCTTCACACTGAAGTAAATCTCCAGATCTTTTTGTTTTTTCAAATTTTTATTTTGTGAGACAAGGTCTTACGAGGTCACTAAGTTGCTCAGGCTGGACTTGAACTTGTGCTCCTCCTGCCTCAGCCTCCCAGAGCTCTGGGATTGCAGATGTGCATCCCTACGCCTGGCTCAGACAGTTCTTTACTGGGCAGTGTGCTGGACAGTGTCGAACCTCATTCTCTCCTTGTGTGCTGAACACCAGCAGCAACACCCTCAGCTCTCACCCCTCTGCACTGTGACAGCACCAGCCAAGTGTCTAGGCTCTGCCACATGTGTCCAGCAAGGGGCAGGGTGAGGGATAGCAAAAGTCCTCCAGGTGAGGACTCCTGCACTGTAGCCAAGAAAGAGTCACAAAACCAGCACTGTGCTCTCCATTTCCCAGTAGGGAGTTGATGTTACAAAGTGTTGGCTCTGGTCCATAAGGGGAGGAAAATTATTCTTATTTTCTCTCCCTGCTGCCTGACTTTTCATCTATGTGTAGTAAATAAATATGAAAACTATATAATTTTTATACACATAATCTATTATTTTCTAATCCATGCTCTGGAGAATTTTATAAATGTTCATAGATTTTTTTTTAAAATAAAAGATAATCTTTCCTCTTTTCACCACTGTAGACTTTTACACCTACAGATGTATGTAATTCTACTTTTAATTATTAAATACTTAATATATGGGAAAGTATATATGTATATATATTTTAATATTTTAAAGAGTCAAAGAAGGATAACAGTAATAGGGCGGCTTAGCGAATTACAGACAAAGTGGTAGGAAATTATCAGTGGTTGTTGTTTTACACATTGTTATGTACAAGATAGTTTCTCAGGAAAACAAATAGACAAATAATAGTGAGTTACAGACAAAAGTGGTGCGAGATTATCAATGGTTGTTGTACTATATTTTGGTATCTTCAAAATGGTTTCTAAAGAAAATAAATAGAGATGTACATGAGTGACCAATTGAATAATCATTGACTGTTCTCAATGGTTGTTGTAGGAAACACATGATAATAAACATACATTCATTTACAAAATAGCATAGGAACAGTACAAACATTACAGAGTGAGAAAGTATATTTTTAAAACAATGCCATATTGCCTACTCTCCCTATATTTTTAGAGTACCCTGTGGGCTCTTTCTGATACCATTTATTTATTTCACCATTCCTGTGAGAGACAATGACATTTTGTCCTTGCTTTTCTCTTTAGTATTGACACGTATGCTTGCATCCCCAAAATACAAATTGTTTAATTTTATGTCAGTGGAATAATACGCACTCTCTGCCGTGGTTTTTTGTGGCTCAGTGTTATGTTTGTGAGCTGTCTCTGTGCTGATGCCTGTAGCTACGTGTTTTGTCTTCATTGCTTGACCGCCCCATTTTATTTACCAGTTCTCCTGTAGGTGGACATTTGGGTTATAGACCGCGTTTTTACTATTATAAATAATGTTGCCCTGAATATTCTTAAACCTGTTCCTAGTAGATGTTGGTGAGATTCTGGAGGGCACATGTCCAGGAATGAAGCTGCCCAGTCCTGTAGGATATATGCACCATCAGATTTCCTAGAAAATGCCATATTACTTTCCAAAATGGTTATACCAGCTGACATACCCGCCAGCCCTGTGTTTCTCATCTTCTCCAATTTTTGATATCATAGGACCTTGATATTTCTGCCAATCTGATGGGTATAAAATATTGTGACTTAATTTGAATTTCTTAAATAGTTCCTGAATATTTTGTCTTATGTTTAGAGGACATGTAAAGATCTTTGGTTCTGATAGCTTCTCTTTTGCTTATTTTTGAAATTTGCTTATATATCTTTTACATATTGACTTGCAAGTGTTTTGAAAATACAGCTTTGATTCTTTGACAATTACATATGTTGCACATGCCTTCTCCCAGTGTGCAGTATGTCTGAGCCTTATCTTATGACATTTTTGATAAATAGAATTCTTAATGTTATTGAAAATTCCTTTGTGGCTTCAACTTCTGTGTATCTTAAGAAATCTATAATACCTGAAGTCATAAAGTGCCCATTTTTTCTAAATACTACATAATTTTGCTTTTCAATGTACATACTTAAGCCATCCACAATTGAAATTTTATGTATTCCTTGAGGTACCAGATTGTCCAAATTTTAATTCTACCTCCTGTCTGCATTACCATGTTGCTTTGGTCAACTATCAAGCAAGTATGTGCGGATCTGTTTCTGGTCTATTTTCCTGTCTTTCCTCTGCCACTTCATTGAATCACTTCAGGTTTTAAGAGTCTTCATATATAAATAGTTTTAAAAGAAATGCAATTATTCTCTCATAATCATTTAAAAGCAAGTTCTGTTTTGTCAGTACAGTTCAGACTCACATAAAATGGATTGTACTTAACCATTTTTAACTAATTTGTATGCCTTTGGTTTCACTCCATCTGACACCACCTAATATGGTGGATGATGGAAAAATATGGTGAATGTTTAACTTAAAATTTATTATAATAACCCTCTTGGTCCATACACCTTAAGCTCATCATTCTTGCCACTTTCTGAAGCAGTTCAAGATGTTCTCTTTCGTGGGGGTCTTTATGAAGCATGACCAAAAATACAGTGAATACTGCTCCTGGGTGCCATTCAATAGAAAGACAGGCTGGCAGGAATATGGCAATATGTCCTCATCTACCTAATTCACTAGATATGGCATTGTATGACTTCTGACTCCTTCTTAAAGTGAAAATGACCAGAAAATTAAATGTTTGGAATCTATTGAGGACTGAGGTAGCTCCTACACTGCAACTAAAGACGTTCTTGGAAGATGACTTCCAGAACTGCTTCTGAAAGTGGCAAAGATGGTGGGATGAGTGTGTTAAAAGGAAAGGCGAGGATTTTGAAGGGGAAGAATGGCAATGTGTCTCTTACACTAATAAAAATACTTTTGATTTAAAAACACACCGTAGTTTTGTTCACAGCTCATATAAGCTTTTTGTAATACAATAAAGGTAGTTTGCAGTATTTATATCAGGATCAAGCAAAAGAAAATTAGGGGAATTAAATAGTTAAGTGAAACCCAAATTTGTCTTCATAAAGGAATGTTTGTAGACAGCCTTCTGAAAATGAAAGGAAATTTAACAATTATAAACTGTTGGTATTAGGATTTTAACATCTAAACATTTTGGTACCAAGTTTCCTGCTAACTTTTCTCCAAATGAAGTTTTTCATCATTTCATGAGATGATATGTCATGTTCTTATGGGCCAGTGGTGTCAGAATACTTATACTATGAGTAGAAAATGCCCTTTAGGGAAAATTATACTCAATTGGTTACATTTCCATTGGCAATATACAACAAAACACAATAATTTTTAAATGGTTTTTAAAATATAATTTAAAACAACTACACTAATGTTGAATAAAACTATGTTATTACAAATTCAGGTGAATCAGTTTTCCCATGTCCTTGAATCTCAAAACCGAAAGATTTCTTTTATTTCTATGTCCTTTGTTATTATTATTTATTGCTAAGTTTGTGGATAATTGGAATTTTCACTGTTATTTAAAAATGAGAGTTAAGGGCCAGGGACATAGCTCAGCGGCACAAGTGCCTGCCTGGCAAGCGAACACTCCTGAGTTCAATTCCCAGTACCAAAAAAAAAAAAAAAAAAAGAAGAAACCTAAAAATGACAGCTAAGCAAACCAATCTCTATGCTTACATACTCTTCTTGAGCATTTAGGTTTGTACTGAGTAAAGTGCTGACAACAATGAGGTGTGAATAGGATTCATTATCTTCTGTCTTAGGCATAAGATAGAAAAGAACAAAGAACACAAGTGCACCCAACACAGTTTTATTTATGTTTGGGGATGTATGTCCATTTGTCAGAACTGTGATGTTATTATAGATTGTAAGTTTTACCAGGGAAGGGACGGTAATAGTTAATTGTTATAAATCCCCTGTCATCCCATGGGAAAGAAGTTGATGAATAAAATTTGGGGAATGGCAGTAAGGACAAAACCAATGGACCACTTGTTGGTATGAGACAGGTGCTTCTTAATTCGAGAAATTTTCAGAAAAGTAGCCCTACCAAAAAGCTATGTGACTGTGTGACCATTTAGTGCTGTGATTTGTAATAAAATATAATTCAAGCAGGGATCATGTGAGATTCAAACAAGGCCCAGAGCTTCCACTGAAGGTTTAATTGAACTAGTTCTTAAATCTGGATGGTAGCCTTGTATGATGGTACATGGGGTTTTGGAGAGGTGGGGAGGCAGGGACAGAGACATAGAGACAGAGAGACAGACAGAGACAGGCAGAAACAGAGAAAATTAATTGAAATTATTATATTATTTGGAAATAACTCAATTTGCTTTCTCTTAGTTGCTTGCGGCCAGCCCCCTGTTGTAGAAAATGCCAAGACCTTTGGAAAGATGAAACCTCGTTATGAAATCAACTCCTTGATTAGATACCATTGCAAAGATGGTTTCATTCAACGCCACCTTCCAACTATCCGGTGCCTAGGGAATGGAAGATGGGCTATGCCTAAAATTACCTGCATGAACCGTAAGTGGTCCTTTAGAAAGAATGGACAACCGTGCTATAACAACTACTAGCCATCCTCATTTTGCGGCTTTGCTATCAGAGTTCAGGGTATGGAGCAAGTAATGTTGTTGTGTTTTCTTTCTTTCCTTCCATGTAGCATCCGCATACCAAAGGACTTATTCTAAGAAATACTTTAAAAATTCCTCATCAGCAAAGGACAATTCAGTAAACACATCAAAACACGAGCATCGTTGGAGCCGGAGGTGGCAGGAGTCCAGGCGTTGATTCCTCAAATGGCAAACATAGGTTTTCATCATTTCAGCCAAAGTCCTAACTTCCTGTGCCTTTCATACCACCTTGAGAAGTGTTATCCGTTGGTTCTGAATTTGTGGACCACCGTCCGGTCATTTTGGGTTGCTGTGCTCCCAAAACGTTTTCAGTGAAAGTATTGGCATCCAAAAGGGAAGCAAAACGAAACAAAAGCAGACGAGGGCAGAGAGTAACCATTTCCAGCCTGTCTCATGTTGTTAGCGCTCGCTTTGCCTTCGGCGCACATCATTTCGTCACGTCTACCAGCCTACTGTACTATTTAAAAAGCTCCATTTCAGCACCGGTGGCCATGTAAATAAGATGATTTAATGTTGATTTTACGCCTGTATATAAAATAAAAAAGTCACACTGAATTCGGGCATATTTAATGATGATTATGGAGCCTTCCAGGTCTTTAATCATTGGTTCGGCTGCTTAGGGGTAGTTTCTTTAGGTTGGAAATGGTTTCATCTGCCCTTTGGCTGGCAGCAAGGCGGAGGACAGCTTTCCCTGGACAAGTAGCAAACAGTCTTGTTGGTCACTGCACGTCGCGGCTATCTGTGCAGTTGGCTCCCATGTGACACTGAAGCCTGGCTAATGATCCTGAGGAACGAGGGACTCCAACGTGGAATTCTTTGCTGCAACCCTTTCCCTTCAGCGTACATGCAAGGCCTGAATGGAGGACTTTTCTATGACCAGGAGCATTTTTTTAGGGGACAAAGTGCTAATTATTAACTCAACCAGGTCTACTTTGTACTGGCTTTCATAACAATAACTCTGGTAAGACTGCATAGGGATCAAGACATTTTTCATGGGTAGAGACCGTGGGTTCAGGAGGGTGGGGGATGGTTAAAACAACACACATGCAAAAAAAAAAAAAAAAGCAATTTTGTATATATAACCATTTTAATCTTTTATAAAGTTCTGAATGTTTGTGTATGAATGCTGCAGCTGTGAAGCATACATAAATAAATGAAGTAAGCCATACTGATTTAATTTATTGGATGTTATTTTCCCCAAGACCTGAAAATGGATATAGTACGCTAGTTAATTCTCAGTGTTAGCTTTATATTTTCCTCACACAGTTCAGAACCGTATAATGTAGGTACTTTGTCCCTGATTAAATAATGTGATGGATAGAAGACATTAAGTGCTTATTATGGAAAGAGTGGAAAAGTGTGTAGCTTTCAGCAAGTGGTGTTTGGCCATTCTAAGGTTATGTAAGGTTATTGAAAGGTTATGTAGTTTGGCCATAATCTGATTCCATTTGGTTTCTGTGTAGGAGTAGCCTGGGCATTTCGTCCCGTTAGGTGGAGTGTATGTGTTGAAATTTCTCCTCAACTCCTCCCACTCTGTTTTCTCCCTTCTATTTGAATAAAGAGACTGCTGAAGATGACTTTGAATCATTATCCACTTAATTTAATAGTTAAAGAAAAATCTGTAATGCAAAGAAAGCAAGAAGAGTAGGCAACAAATTACATGCAAATAGAAATGATAAATGCTTGAAGAGAGAGAGGTTTAACCTCAGTTAAACAGTACACAGTGCTCACAAGTATTGAAACATCGCAGGGTACCCCACCGTTATATATCACTTTTGTGTGCTTATGTATCAGTTAAAAATTTAAAGATTGTTTTTAAAAAGGAGAAAACTAGACAAAAAGCAGACATGTTGGCACAACATGGACTCTCATGAAACCTCCTTTGGCCCAGAAAGGAGAACTGAAGCTCACAATCGTACACAGTATATTTCAGCAGCCCCCTTGGCATCCTCATTAAATGAATCTGCCCTTAGGTGTTGTAGCACACACACAAACACTGTGTTGACTTACTAGGTCTTTATTTTTCCCTTTTCATTACAATGCACATAATACTCTCCTGTATTTATATTATAACATGTATAGTGTAAAATGTGAATGATTTTTTTTTGTGAATGAAAACCTAAAACCTTTGTAACTTTTTATATCTGCTTTTATTTCACCAAAGAAACCTAAAATCCTTCTTTTACTACACTGTGGCTTGTCTGGTTATTTACAACTTTAAACCTAAATGTGCACCAACATTTTCATAATCTGATTCCATCTTGGAAAACAAGCCGCTGGCTTGGATGAAATGATTTTACTGCAGTCAAGAGATTATCTGTGTACCTACAAAAACTGAAATAGTAACTCTTGGTAATGTTTTCATCTCCATACTGTGCATTGATTTCAAATCTGAAAGAAGTAGGAAATATGAGAAGTTGCTGCTCATGTTACACACTGTTTCCTGTGAACTAGGCCAAATGTTTTACATACATTATCTGCCGTCTGATGAAGGATCAGATGCTCAGGTTACTTATTGAAAGGTTATGTAGTTGGTGTCTCATGGAAGCAGATAATTTCAATACCTTGCATGGTGTTTTCATAATACATGTTCCTGATGGGTACACGTTTAGCAGGTCAATTTACTGACTAGATAATAATATCTAACTAATTATCCAAATATATAAAAAGACAAGTTCTCATCCATCCAGCTATCTTATCGCTCCTTCATTTTTTATTCATTCACTATCTATTAGGTACTTTGTATGTGCCAGGAACAATTAGGCCCTGAGGGTTTAGCAGTGAATGAACTAGATAGATCTCTGCCCACAGTTTTTACACTGCATACATCCCAAGGGGATTCTTGGAGAGCTCATTTATTCAGTATCTTTATTGATGACCTGGAAGAATAAATCCATTCTGCACTTCGTAGTTATACAGAAGATACCATAAAGCACAAAGTTGGGCTGAAAATTATTTGTGGTTTCTTTCTTGGAGTATCAAAACTACACAAGGAGTTGGGCCTGAATAGAAGCCAAGAAATTCATTTCTTTTCTGAGCTATTTCTGTCAGTGTACACCCTTTCATTTCTTTTATACATGCTAAATAGAAGTAATCCAAGGCAGTATACAAGAATTTGGATTACTTGTAGAGATGTAGCTTTGTTAGAGTGATAAAAATTTACTGATTGATTTAGGTACTTCTAGTGGAAGATGTAGGATATTCGGAATACTGGGTCAAAGTGAGAAGTTTAAGGAATATGCTACTCATTGCCAGCAAGAGGTGCTTCTATGCATTCTTAAACTCTGTGACACATTAGAGAAAGTCCATGGTACTGCCACAGGGGAATGCAGACAGGAGGAGGGCGTCCAGGGTAGCTGAACTCAACAAGAGGTAAGACAGACTACACAGGGAAGAATGTGTCATTTTAATGTGTTAATAAGTAGAAGTTCATTGACCTTAAGAGAGTTTTCAGTGTAAAGGAACAGCAACTGGATTAGCCCGTGGTCTGTTTGCTCAGAAATCATACGTCATGTGTCATGAATGTAAGAGATTTGGGAATTGATAGGAAAAAAATGAACTAGATTATAAAAATGTTCATGGTTGATTTTGCTCGTGACTGTTAGCCAAGAAAAGTTTGTAAGAAAGAAAATACGTTCTAGATAAAGTTAAAAGATGTCAAGCAGACTCTGTCTATCTTTAATGTGTTTCTTTTCATGCTCCATGATTGTAGAACTGCAGAGAAGTGGCTTCTAAAGAGAAAGGGTCACCATGATGTGTGAGGACCAACATTTGCGCATTTTTCTTTTCTCCGTACTGAAACTTTCATTTGCTAAACAAACCAGGATACTTCACCCAAACAATTCATTTCTGAAACCAGTCTAAACAGAAAGTTCATAAAGGTCCTTGAATGAGTCATTCTGGACTGTACAATCTTTTCTCATTATTAATCGTTTTTGTATGTTTGGATCCCAGCTGAGCAAGAAAGAGCAAATGCCAAAATACTACGATAATAGTTTTGTTGAGATATTTACAGAACAAGCAAAGTCTGGGTTTTAATTGGAATTTAATTCCGAGTTTTGTCCGAATCCATCACATGATCCTTGCAAAGGATTCAAAGGTTACTGCCCTAGGCAGTTACTTCTAAATGATTTTTGCATTTACTTTCAAAGAAAATTTAAAAAATAGGTGCCTCAAAGATTTTAAGTTATCGACAAAAACAGTTTTCATCATAAACAATGATAAAGTATGTTATTTGGGGCATATTTCAAACATTACTATTCTAAAATAAACATTTAACATCATTCTTTTAAATATATTTGGCAGAATTTAGACAGTGTTTCATATGCACATACCATTTTCCTTTAAAGGAATATATGAAGAAAAATTTTCCTTTTAGCAGCCAATTTTCTTTTCAGCAACCAAATTTTTTAGTTTTCTCACGTTTCAGATTATTTTTTTCATCCCCCCCCATGGAATATTATCCAAACACTAAACATTTACATATTTTAAAATGTTCCTTTGATTAAGCTATCAAATATGCATGGATCATAATTTATACTTGAAATTTGAAAATTAAAATTTGAATATTTCTTATGAACATAATCTACAAAAGTTAACGACTTCTTGAACTGAGTTCCATTGTAATTTACTGATGTACAATAGATGAAAACAATAAGAAGTCATTATAAAATTTGAACTTAAAAGTATAAATTATAAAATTTCATTAGAAATATTTCTCAGGGGTCTGAGCAGAATTGTTCTCCTCACCTAATGACTTTTCCATGGATAAATATTACTTAAAAGTAGAATGTGGGGTGGATTAGCACATTCTCCTCCTGGTTTTATAGACATAAACACCAGGAAAACTTGTTTACATAAACAAGCAGCTGTAGATGACAGCTTTATTGTGCAATGCTACCTAAATGGTAAAGCAGTTTCTGACTTAGTGCCTGAAGTCACGTAGTGATCTACCTGATTCTATTTCCAGTTACCTCTCAGGTGATGTCATAGTGAAGTGTTCTTTAAATTTTTCATGAACCCCTGGCTAAGGAAAAAAAAAAAGATTTGTCACACTCGTCAGAATCATTCCTTTTTTAACTTTGTTGTTCATTCAGAACTTTTACATCCCATGCTAATGCATCCTAGACTCAGAGCACATGGGAGGCTCAATTCATGTGGTTGCGGGTTTTGAGTGTTTTGGTTTTTTTTTTCATGTTTCCATTAAGTGGCAAACTAGTCTTTGGTGTTCAAAGTTTGTTCTCTGAAACACCAGCATTATTGTCACTTAGGAACCCTAAGAGTGCAACTCCTCAGCCCCTACCCTAATGAATTTGAGCTTTTGGACATGGGGACAGCAATCTGTGTTTTTGCAGAGCCCTCCAAATGATTCAAAAACATTCAAGAGTTTGGTAGAACTGACAAAGGAAGGGCAGAAGCACACAGAAGTGTCACAGACATTGTGTTACAAAGATGAGTTAGGAAAGACCCAGAATGGATATTATGGCTCCATAAATTGCTTCTTTTTGTAATACGATGCATCCCTTGAAGAGATGGGGTGCTCCCTCAGTAGGCACCCCTACTTTAGGGACCCCTAAGTCCCACAGTCCGTTAAAGCACCTTCAGGTTTTGGTGCAACACAGGTCAGGGCATGTGTTCTGTTAGGTGCTGATTACTTCCCAACCTTTGAATGAACCTCTGGTTTTACAAGAAAAATTAAGGTTTTTTGTTATAGGAAAAACTGAATAAAGCACTGATTAAAAATACTCATTTCTTAAAGGCCTGAGAAAAAGCCAAGTTGTAGGAATTAAGATAAATTTGAAAACTGAGGAAATCGAAGGAAAGAAGATGTAACTTCTCAGTCTCAGTAACTGGAACATCAGTAGTGAACCTAGTGGTGGTGTAGGAGAATCTTTTGGCATGATTTGATCCGAAAGCTACACCACTTCTTACAGGAGATCACCCTGTCCATTTTGATCAGCCAGATTGAGCTCCCCATCCACTGAGTAATACACGTGGAGCATTTACCATGGTGTGGGCTGTACTGGATATAAGAATACAGTTATAAGCAGATCCAGCCAAGTCCCTGTTCTTGTGAAGTTTATTGTCTGATGAGAAAGATTAATAAAGGCATGAAAGTAGAAAGAGATGTTGTTAGAGCCTCTATTCATGGCCATCTCTGTTCTACTCCCCTTCTTGCCTGATTTGCTTCATAACCATAGTTTTACTGCCTCCCTATGCTGTGAGCACACCTGTGTCTGGCTGGTTGGATTTCATGGGCACATCATGCTTCATATGTTTCAGGTTGAAGGATTATCCACCTCTCTCTCTAGTCAACTGTCTTACTATTTCTTGTTGTTAGAACTGAGGGTCACATATTGGCTCATTTATAAAGACTAGAAGTTTGTTAGCTTACTTTTCTGAAGGCCGCAACATCCAAATGTGCTACTAGCACCTCTTTTTTTGTTTGTTTCCCCCGGTACCAGGGATCGAACTCTTGATCTTGCACTTGCTGGGCAGACGCTGTGCCCCTGAGCTAGATCCCCAGTCCCCAGCCCCTCTTAATATCTCGTCAGGTTCCTCTGCTGGGCTTGGCATGGTGGAAGACGTCCATGTCAAGACACAGAGAGCCATTCCTTGTGTCTCACTCCTTATAGGATTAAAAGCTAGCCATCCTAACATGGGGGTTACCCCTTCATGAGCTCATTTAATCCTAATCACCACCTCCAAACCTACCTCTTAATAGCATTGCAACAGCAGTTAAATCTTAGTGTAAAATATTCAAACTGTATAGAGTATCTGTACATTTTTCTTTAAGTTAGGAGCCTAAGGGTTGTTCTACATTCTAACTTAATGCCCATATTCAATCCATCACCAAATTCTATTCATTTTACTTCTGAATGTTTCTTATATGTACTCCTGTCTTTTTTAAAATCTCAGAGAGCCTTACTATCTCCAGATGCAAAGCTTTAAAAATTGTCTTTTATTTATTTATTCATTTATTTTTGGTACCAGGAATTGAACTCAGGACCTTGCGCTTGCCAGGCAGGCGCTTGTGCCACTGAGCTATATCCCCAGCCCAAAAATTGTCTTTCAATGTACTGAAGATTTTTCTTTGAAGTGGGAAAATTGGAGTTATGTATTTCCCAGCACAGAATTCTTTGAAATATATTGTCTGCACAGTAAGATGTAATTTCATATCTGTATATTTTACTTACCTATCCAATCTAGCATTCTGTAAAATGCTATCAAGAAACTACTTTAGGTTTTCTGTGCTTAAGGAGGAAAAGAATCCACTTAGAAGCCTTAAGCAGATAGCTTATCTTTTTCTTTTTTTTAACTTTTCCCTTAATTAGATTGGTTTTTTTCTTGTTTACAAGCTCGAGTCAGACACTCCTTGTAACAGTGGAGTAGGAGGCAGAATCAGAAGACAGGAAATATGATTTGACTGATGTGACCTAGGCTTGCCTTTCTTCTTCCAGATGCCATACCCATCCTCTCTTGCTTTTTATCACAAGAGACTGATGGTGTAGACTACTCCTATTGTATCCAAATATGGGGAGCATTGCAGGAAATCTGGGAATCTGGGCAACAGAAAACAGTAATGTCAGTGTGGGGCCCCTCGCCTCCCTCCTGAACCTGTGGGATGGGCATGGGTGGGCAGTGTTCCTATATTAAGATCATTAGCTCCCACAAGGTAGCGCTCTCCAGATAACCTTTCTGCCTCTTGAGTTCTGCAGTGCTTTCTCACCTTGACCTTTGAGGACTGGAGTAGTAAGAGGTTTCCATTGGGGTTGGCCCAGGGATACTGCACTGGGGACTGGGATTTTCTTAAATTGCTCACATTTGTCAATAGTCCCTTCATTAAACTCTCTCCGACTTACCAGTGTTACTGTGCTTTTATGTCTAGTTAGATTCCTGACTGACAGAGTGACCTCGGATATGTTTCCTATCAATCACTGGATGAGCGTACTAATGACAGTACAGTCTGAAACCTTCCACACGGCCTCCCATGGGTTTCCTCCAGAGCGCCTTACTTTGGGCTTTTGTGTGGTTCTGTCTTCGTTCTTTTGTTACAACCACTAAACATGAACCATGTGATTGTTGCAACCGCCAGCCATTTTTCTACTACAGTGATGCATTACCATGACCACGCAGCTAACTAGTTGGTCCTAGGACTGTTCTAAGCTTCCAAAATAAAACATGAGAGCCTGCCGCCAGCTTGAGGTCACAATCAGGTTTAGGTTTCAATGTTTGCTTTGTAATTAGGAGCAAAGATCAGAGTAACAAAAGTTATATATGTGCCTAACAAGTTTCTCAGACTAGATCCTGAGTTTTTGAAGCTTTATTTCTACATACAAGACAGTAGAACAAGAACAGAAAGATTTCCATTTTAAACCTGGAGGCAAATTTTGTTTCTTTGGGTAGAGAATTTGTCCTCTTTGCTTTTGGAGAAGTTATCTGGAATTTGGGGGTCTTTAAGTTACACAAGTTTGAGACCTAGTCCATACCTTGGAATGAGCTGGTAAAAGTAAAAGCTAAACCACTCCACATTAAAAAGTAGACATTGTTCTCATCTCTTACAAAATGTTGTATCTTTTGGGTTAGACTTTTGTTTTAATGCACATTCTCTTTATTTCTGTTTGGGGTCTTAATTCCAGGAAGTAGAAAACTCTTGCCAGAGGTCTTCCCATGTTCAGGGGGAAGAAAGTTTTAAAACACCCTGTTAGATGTTCCAAAACCAAGAGGATCTTCTAATAGAGATCTGTGGAAGAGCCCAGGAATTCTGGAAGTTTCCTAATAAAGCCCACAGTGTTAAGTATTGTTTAGCTATCTTCAGAGTCTTTGTTTCCTCAGATGCTCAAGATAATTTCCTAAGATTTACCTATACATTTCAGAATGGAAAGATAGACCATGCCTTCCTTTGGATACAGCAGAGAGGTGGAAGGATCAGCAGCAGTGTTAGGAAGACAGAGAAACATAGTTTGGAGTACGACTGCTGGGTGGAGAGGCTGACTGGGGCCAGAGTGACAGCAAGGTGGATGGATGGTGACAGGGCAACTTTCCTTAACAGAACATATCAATAAAGTTTGGGCAGACGAGTCTAACAAAATGTATGTTTTTCAAGTAATGTGCAATGGGAGGAATACTGTTTCAGCATTAGAAGGCAGTGCCACTTAAATCTAAATGTGGGAAGGTCTGTATTATAAGGCTTTCTAAGAAACGATGCCTTCATTACTTAATATATAGTAATATTTTGCCTTTTAACGGAGATTTTTCCCTTTACTGTATGAGGTAAATTGACAGGTAACTTTCATTTTGCACAGGGATATGTAATTAAAAGGGAACTTTGAAAGTAACATTTAAACAAAGAACAAAAGTGACCCAGCAAAATAAGTAGGAGACAATTAGCAAGTAGTTCCAGAAGAATGAGTGGTAGCACAGTATAATGGTTTTGAAGAAAGATTTGGGAAAAGGAGAAGCCTTGCTGGAATTCTGGAAGCTATTATTCTAGTTGAGCCCAAACATGTCACAGTGACACTTCTTCGATTACAAAAGGAGGACAGAAGAAAAGATACGGAGTATAATATATAGCATGCAGGATTGGGAAAGCTAGAGATACTGCAAAGCATTTCTGCAAAAAAAGAGAAGATAGCCCAGGTGGGAAATGAAGAGGTACTTGAAACTCACTGTATTCAAACAAATGGTGCCAAGGTGCTTGGAAAATATTTGATTATAGAAAGACGAAATGCATTTAGAATTATTTTTAATTCAGCGAGGGCTTAAACATACAGAAATAATCCTGTCCATCCACAAAGGGGCATTCAGGCTAGAGTTTAGACCCCAGAGAGGGAATGACTGAGGATGAATGGGCCACTGTACTACAAGGGGAAAACACACATCTAGAGTGAGCACAGCACGGGCAGTTCATGTTTATGAAACCACTGCCTAAATCATAACTCTCCCTGTGGGACACCATTTAGATAGGCATTAAATTATGCCCTTGCTTTTTTTGTTCTTAATTTATCCTAGTAATACCTGTTCATTGTCAGCTTGTTGGAAAATACAGAAAACCACAGAAAGGAAGATGAATGCCCAAGAGAATATGTGCATCAGGTCACTATTTTTAACCCACGGGGCTGTAAAGTGTGTTTGACGACTGCATGCAGAAAGCACTACTGACTGAGTGCCCCTCACTCTTCTGAGTGTATTACTGTCTGTTTCTTTTTGGCAGAATATAAGCTCCTTGAATACAGGGTCTTGTCTCTTTTCCACACCATGTTCCACTCACCTGCAGTAGTGCCTGTCATGGAGCAGACACTCAATAAATATTTCTTACATGAATGACCCAAGTCACGGCTCTTAGTAGTCACATCAATTTTATTGTCGTTCCTCTTTACTGAGGAGGAAGCCAGGGATTGTGTGGCATGCTCAGAGTTGCTTAGTACCTAGGAAGTAGGGTTAGCGTGGACCCCTAGGAAGTTCTGGAGCTCCTTAACATGAATGCTATTACTCCTCAGGCAGAAGGGAAGCTGGTAGAGATGGAGGCAATGGTACTGACATACTAGGGTGAAAACCTCTTACTTCCCTGTGACAGGTACCATCGAGACCCTATGAGGTCAGTGGTTGAGCAGTTTGATTTACCAGCAGTATGAGAAGCTGATGACTAAGAGAAAAATGTTCAGACATTCATCTCCTGCAACCTGCGGCTGTCTGCCACCTAAATTAGTGGCCGGGTCATTTAGCCAATAAGAACTGCATAGGCTGTTAGGATTTTGAGAGTATAATAAAATTGAATATTAAGAAAAGTATGGGTATGATTTATGCCAACCTAAGCTCACAGAGTCCCAGTGAATGTCAATTTTTTGCTAATGGTTGTATGTGCACTGTAACCTTCAGAGTCATCTATTTTCCCAAGTTAAATATACACAAGGAGAATAGAATTGAAAATGGTTTTCTGGCACAATATGGATAAATCTCCTTGTAGCCTTTAAACCTGATCCCAGAAATTAGATTTCGTTGCATGAAATCTGTACACACAGTCCACATTACACCATTAATAATGCTCAGCTACACATCTTATTATGTGTCTAAGATCATTCACAGTTGCACATGAAATTTCAAAGTGAATAGAGAGCACGTGAAAAAACTTCAGCAGAAAAAAACTATGGCAATGCACTCTAAGCTTTTACAACCATTACAAATTTCTTTAGATTTAAGCTAAATTTCCTTAGATTTTATACATGAAAGACCACAAACCCATTCCTCTGTGTGTTTGCATTTTTCATCCATTGGACATATGTCTTTTGAACAACTATTACACTTCAGGACTTCCTCTATTTTATTTGTTAGGTTCATTTCAGACTGTATGTCACTGTTACTATGGTAGGATAAGATTCCTCTGGTTTCTAGCAATTGTTTCTGAAACACGAATGTTTTCAGCTGTCCAGAAATGGCCTTCCAACACAGAACGTATGTGTTATCAGTCTCAGGATTAGAACTTTCGAAGCAACAGAAGCTGTGCTAGAAGCAGGATATCACTTGTGAGTTCAAATGGGAAATAAGGACTAGGAGCAAAAACTTGCAGTCAATCAACCAGCAGTTTATAATAATTCTGTGCCAAATAAGGACCTCTTATAAATATTTCCCTCTGTTTTTGCAGAATGGAGAATTGAACTCAGGTTCTTCACCTTGAGCTACATACCCAGGCTTTTAAAATTTTGAGACAGGGTTTCCCTAAGTTGTTCAGACTGGAATGGAACTGCAATGCTCTTGCTTCAGCCTACCAGAATTCTGAGATTATAAGCATGCACCAACATGCCAGACTGTCCCAGACACCTTTTCTGATGTTATGTCATCTGTCATCTTGTAAGTGGATTTACAGTGTACTGGCGTACTGCTGAACAATGTTTTCACTGAACTACTTTTGCATGTCCTAGGTTCTTGTGTGGAACTTGGAAACTGTGTGCTGGTGCTCAGAATGGATTATTTATAAATTTACAGTGTAGTACAGAAAGTATTGTGTGTCATAACACAATACATAACACTATACAGTATGTATCTACTTTAATATATATATTATTATACCATTGGTGACATACATCCATTATTCTAATGAGTCTTCATTTTCAAATAATTGAGTGACCAGATTTTATAGAATAATAATACTCTATTTAAGTCTAAAATCCAATTTCATGTTCTTTAAAAGGAGTCATAATTTCCACCGAAGCTGTGTTGGCACCCTCAGAGTATAAATTCACTAAAGAAGATTAAATATTAATAGAAGTATGGGGCAGACCATTTTCTTCCTTTCTTAGATTTAGGACTTCCATTCTGTTTTTCATCTTGAATGCATGGAGCAAATGTACTCAGACCAAATAAAACTAGGGACATTAGCATATCACAATTAATGCGAAGTGACAAAAAAATAATTTTGCTAGGCTGCATTGATTGTTTGTTTGTTTTGTTTTTGTTTGTTTTGTTTTTGTTTTTCTCCGGTACCGGGAACTGAACTCACGACCTTGCGCTTGCCAGGCAGGCGCTTTTGCCGCTGAGCTAAATCCCCAGCCCCGCTAGGCTGCATTGAAATGAGCTCTTTTGAACCCTTGTTAATTGTCCGTAGTTTCCAATTTAATATAAACACCAACTCCTATAGCTGACTTCAGTCAGCTTCATTTGTGTTTTAAATAATTACTGTTTAATAATGTGTTATACATTACACAGATATTCAGAGAAAAGCCAAGTTTCAATTACCTGTCGCTTCAAATCACAGGCATCCAGTAATTAGCTCCTGCCATATAGCCCATAATGGACCCAAGTTAATAGAAAGTGAGAACAAATCTATACAGCCAGTTTGGCTTAAGTAGACTTTCTCCGATGTGTACCTTTAATATATTTCTCTATAGGACTTAGGGAATTGTCTGCTTTGCCTTTCTGAGTTTTCCTCATGTAATAAAAGAAGCAAGAGATTACCTGTTGTGCTGAAAGCATACTGTACAAGTGTCAGGATTTTATCAATGATCTGCTTTAAAATGCATTGTAATCCTGCCAAAAATTATTTCTAAAGGGAGAGACAATGTGCACGCGTGCGTGCGCGCGCACACACACACACACACAGAGGAAATACTGATATTTACAATAAAATCTGAAGTCCTCATGTGATCTAAGAGGCATGATATCAATAGTTTCCCAAACCTTGGTTCCTAAGAATTACCCAGGGGCTTGGCATCAGCCCCTAACACAGGGTGCAGAGCGGCGCCTCTGGTTTAGGAAGCATTCATGATTTTCAAGCATGACCAGTTGCACATCCTTGCAGATTACACCCCGATCATGCCCACAGTCACATCACCTGGGTGCAGTAGTGGAGCCAAAGTCAGATTCCCTGCATCAGAGACTCTGAGAGCTGGGCACCCCAGGGAAACTTAATAAGCACCATGGAAATGTTGCTGCGCACTGCAGTGCTGCTCTGAATGGGTTTTACCTCCCAGTGCCTACCCTGGGGAGGTTGTCAGACCTGTAGACAAGCAGCCTCTACCCCAGAAATCCTGCACCTGCACTGCAGCATTCATTTTAACAAGATCCCAGGGTGACTAGTAAGCACTTCCCAGAAGCACTGTGGAGACAGTGCTTCTCCACCCTCACTGCGGATTGGCAGGTGGAGAGAGCTACAGGTGACACACCAGCCTGGGGTGCTGGATAGATGGCCTCCAGGACTCCCCTCTTCAATGCAGACAGCTCCACTTGGCCAGCTTTCAGGAAGAAGCTTCTGTTGTAAGCGAGAGCTCTGTGCTTCCACTGAACATGAACATCTGAGGCATCTTCAGCCTCATCTACTACTTTCCTCACCTGTCGTTTAGAAGAATCACAGTAGGTAAAACAGCTGAGTCTGACTCTTGCCTCCTTCCACACTGAGGTCTCATGCTCTCCCAGCTCCCACAGTGACTCCTGGTTCTTCATGGGTGTCTAGGAATCACCACCAATGCCTTGGGTTCCCTTGGGTCTCTTTTATAGAGCACTAATCCAGGTCATGAGTCCTAGTCAATTCCTCACTGTTACCATCACAAAGGGGGTGAGATTTCAACCAATGGATTCTGCAGGGATAGAAGCATCCTAATCACAGCAGTAGCATATACTTTCTAATAAATTTGAGCATGTGTCCTGCTCAATGTATCCAATTACTTCCCACCACATCTGGAGATGTTGCCCCGTTCCACACCACGCACTATCATTTCTTGTCCTCCTCCAAAGTCACCTTCTCCTTCCTAGGTCTCTGTTCACTCTCAACCAGGTAAATTTTTTTTAAAAAGGAAATTCAGTTGCATCCATTTACCTGTAAAGACCTCAAGTTTATCTTTCTTTGTCACTGAGTAATACTCCATTGTGTAAAATATCACCTTGTTTGTATTGTTTTTTAAATTTTTATCCTCTTTTAAATAAAAAAAGGAAACTTAGTCCAGACACTTACCTGTGCAAGCCTTTTCTAGTCTTAAAGTAAAATCCACTTAGAATAAAATATCAAGCTTTGCCCAGGGTCCATAAGAGTCTTCACGCTCTGGCCCTTGTGTGCCACATTGAATTCATTTCTACCAAGCTCTGTTTGCTCCCTGTGGGTTTTGGGCTGGGTCCCTCTCCCATCTCTTCCTTTATGTCTAGTGTTTTCTGTGTCTGGAGTCTGCAATGTTCTAGCTCTTCCTTTTCCCTCCTGGCTCCTCTTAGAGAAGACTTCAATGATTGCCACACCTAAACAGACATCACCTTTGTCTTCAGTCCTTCCGAGCACTTACTTACTGTTCATTTTTTTACTTTACACTGCTTGGCAACTGAAGTTTTATTTTTCTTTTTCCTGTTTACTTGTTTTCTGATTGTCTCTTTCTGTAGCTCAAAGTGCTCACAACTGTCACACACTGGGAACTCCACAAGGATTTGTTGAGTAAATGAAAGTTTTTACATAGCTTGAAAAATGAAAAAAGGACCAGTTAGAAATATTTGCTTGGAGGCTGTGAATTATTGACACATTTTGGCGATGCAAACAGAAATGCATCCATTGAACTGTCTCCTTTGTGTCCTCTCTCAGGGGTCATTGTCCAGTGCTACCTCCTGTTGTTCAGTAGCTTAAAACCACTGCCTTTATGTTTTTTCTAGTTTTTTTTTTATAGTTGCTAAGGGCAAAAGGATAAATAAACTTGGTCCCTATTACTCTACCTGGTGGGAACTGCACAGCTCCACATACATAATCTCCATCAGTAGAAATGGTTGCTTCTTCTTAATGCCTAAGTCAGTATTCTATATTTTTTGGAAACTGGGACTGTTACTGAAGACAAACACCAATTTACATGGGCCAAAGTAGCATTTCCTTTCTTATTTTGTTTTTCTAGGACTCATCTATGTTATTTTGGATCCGGTTGGTTTAAGATAAGTAGTAGAATCAGAGTAGATCCCAGAGTAGCTGCTTCTGGGAGACCAAAATCTAGAATGTGATATAACCCTATGAGGTGCTTTGAACAATTCTTGTTTTTCACTGTACAGATAAGCTATTGTATACTAGAAAAGGGAAAATAGTAAATATCTGTAAGAATTTAATATTTTTAAGGTTGCAACAAATTTTTCTTATAAGGAGAAGTTATGCCTTTGTGATATGTTTAAATACTAAAATTGAATCGATGTGAAATTTCATTCAATAGAGCTGTACTTGGGAATTTGGAGTATAGCTGAAAACAATAAGAAATATTTTCTATAGAAAATCAGGCTTCAATTACATTTATTTCTGGGCAGGACATTTTAACTTAAATATCCCAGTATTGCCTTTCCACAAAGTAAGAAGTGGATAATTAGATAGGAATTTATCTACTAACACTTATAATTTCTATTTCCATTTTGAGCATAACAATTTTCTTTATCAGTTTAAATGCTGAAAGTGGGTGAATTTATTATTGCATAGAAAATTCTTTGTTACTTAATCCTTTGTACACTGAAAGGGAAATTCAAAGTGAACTTTGCAAAAGCCTTTTCTGTTGGTAATTGCTCTGGTATGTGCTTCCAGTTCTGCATTCAGACCTGATCTGAGGCCAACAACTTGTGTATAGATTCTCTTAATGTATTTCTGTTACATTTATAGAAATAGGCATGAAGTTTTATAATGACATTCTGGAAGGGGAAATAAAACTAAATTAGACTGAACAACCAGTTCTAATACAAAATGAGGGCTATCAACTAATGGATTTATTTTAGCAAGATTTAAGTTCGAGATATAAATAGAATATTGGAAGTTGCTCTTCCCCATGACTGGGTTAACCCATATGACCTGACAGCATTTTTAACCCTGGGATACTGACTTGGATGAAAAGCTTTGCTGGAGTTTGGTGGCTAATGAGCCACTTTGAAGACTTAACTTGTGAAAATCTCATGTTCTGGAAATCACAGGGAGATTTCCATTATCCAGTGGGTGGAAAGAAAGGATTATGAAAAAGGAGGAAGGGAAAAGTGATTTTCTCAAACTTACATAAATTCATTCTAATATGAAAGGTTTAAATTGCTCCCCCCAAAATACTTCTAGAACACTGTGACAAACATGAATATATATGCACTAATTCAACAAATTTATAAACATACAGTAACCAAAAATTATTGCCAAGTCACTCTTCTAAGTGTTTTTGAAAATTAGAAAGCAAAACTGCAACTCCCTTTAACTCACGGTGTCCTGGAGTTCATGACCTGACAGGAAGTAGACACGGGATAACAATGAGCACAGTGAATATGTATTTCACAAAGCAGAGAAAGGGGTAATGTCCCAAGGGTCCATTTTTCCTTTCTAAATGGTCCATTTGATTGTTTTCTATTCTAATTTCCATCTCCATACTTGATTTTACCATTTGACCACATTTTTATTTTACAAAACCACCTGTAGATCTTTCTCCCTCATTCTCTTGTTTTCGTGTGAAGGTACCGTATCCTACGCTTTAGAGCACCCCCTAAGCTTGAGTATCATGGATGTAAAAGGAACCATACAGGTTGGAATGGATTTCTTATAAAGGGAGTTTTTCTCCCGAGAGGCAAACATTTCTGACCAAATTGTGCCTTTAGGTTATGTTAGGGCTCCACTGTGAACACATTCGGCTCATTTGACCTTACCTTGCAGCCCTTAGTCTTGGTGGGTTTACCTACTTCTATTGTTGTCTCCATTGAAGTTTTGTGACTTTGGCACTGCCTCTCTACTTCAATAGATCTTCAGGCCTAACCTCTACCTTCTTGGGGCTGTGTGCTGCTGAAGTCTTCGGTCCCCTCCTCAGCCTGCTTGACGGTCTTTGTGTGGAGTTTCAGGTGACTTCTCTGCAGCTTTGGGCATTAGTTAATGACCAATAGGGAAGCCCTGCATCATTCTCTGGTTCCCTTTCCCCAATTTCTCTTGTTCTGTAGCAATTTGCTGATCCAGTGTGAGCCCCCGAGGCCAATAACCCCTCCCTGCCACGCTTCCTACTTAGGTCCTATTCCCAAATCCTTCAGTATTGGAAACCACTCTCAGGAAAAGGCAAGGGGAATGTGGAGCTCACCCTGCACTTCTGTTCTCTGCAGGACTCCTGCCCTTGTCTCGCTTGCTGCCTGGGCCAGGCGGTCATTTGCCATGTCTTATCACGTTCTCATGAATGCACTGCAAGGTACTGTGCTGTGGCCAAACCTGGCTCCCCTGCCTCTTCAGCCTACTGTACCTTAATTTCCATCTATTTAAACTGGTTCTAACAAGGTGCTCAAGGAGTTTCATGGTATTAATCTAGGATAATTGCCTCTGTCTTCATCCTGCTCTTCCCAGCAGCATCTGACATTGCTGGCCACTTCCTATTTTGGGTTTTGTTACCATCCATACACTCTAGGTTTCTCTTCTCTTGTGACTGCTCTTCCTCAGCTTCCTTTGTCAGTGGAGTGCTTCTTTGCCCCACCCTTATTCCTGGAGTCCCACAGGCTCTCTGAGAGGAGCCTCAGCTGCTCTTTTCTCCTCCCTACCACCCTACCATAGGTAATCTCATTGGCACAATCTCTGAAAACCTTCACAGTCACATTTCCAGCCCAGGTCCCCTTTCTAAGCTTCATACTTTCAGTCTAACAGCCTGTTTGAGATTGCCACTGGGCGGACTTGCAAGATTTCCAAATTAACATGACTAACGCTGGGCTACTTTTTGTTCTCCGGGCTGACCCTTCCTACCGTTTTCCCAAGTTGCTCATCTCAGCAAAGAGTACCCCTGGAGCACTCCATAACTCAAGTGCCAAACACTCGAGAATAGTCCTTGATTCAGCCCTTTCATTCAATACACCGAAACTGAGTAGATTACCTTGTGTTGTCAGTGTATGTCTGTAGTACCTAGTGATTGCGTTCAGCTTGGGGTGTGATAAAGAGACCTGCTGCATCTTGGTCATTTTTACTGCCCCTCCTTCCAGTTCTCCTCCTCTTACCCTCCTTCTCTTGATCCCTTTCTTATCTCTACAGGGTCTACCTCCCAGTTTAACATGGCTTCTTTATTTTGCTCTTTGAATTACTTGTATTTTGGGTCCCTTGTATTAGAAAAAACCATAGAATATTTAACCTTTTGTAACTCTGTTATTATGGTCTTAAAATCCATATGTTTTCCTACAAAGAACTCCAGTAGATTAACTTTCCATCAGACTTTCAACTCTGTGACAGTGCATCTCTGCACTGGCCAATGACCTTACCAATGACCTTACTGATGTTCTGCTCTGAGTTGACTCCTTAATCTTGTGGGAACTGAAGTGCATTTTGTTATGCTTTGTGGGAGAAGACTGGCTAGGAATCCCAAATTCCCTCTGCTTCAGCATAGCATAGATACAGCTATTGGTAGGCAAGACCAGAGTCAACAAATGAAGATTAATTTATGATCTTTATGCTTGATTTTAGTTTTGAATATTTACAATCAATTTTCAAATGATTTGTAAGAATTTGAGAGCTAGAGAAGTGGACTATGAGGTAGATTCTATCTTACAGAAGATATTTTCCATCTTATACAATTGCATTTGCACTTTGTGAATGCACAATCAATTTCTGTCATATAAGCAGGCTGAGATCTTTGGCCTTTCAGAAATCATGGCTAATTGGAAGCTTTAGATTTATAATTTATAATCTAACCTATTAAAGGTCTTAAATACTGAAATGTCTATTAAAAACACTGTGTTAGCTAATAGTTTCTAGAGAAGTATTCTAAATAAAACAATACACTTATGTTTTCAAAATTCACCTCAGAAAACCTAGATATAACATAATCCCCACTGTCTTGGGTGACCTTGAGAAGGTCACCTTGTCTATGTTCCTGTCCTTTCACAATGGGGATTCACAGGCTCTGCAAATACACTGGGTAAGGAACCCTAAGAAGCACTTGACTTGCAGATTTTCCCTTAACTTTTAAAACTAGTCCAGATAGCAGGTTTAAAGAAGTCATTTTCAAGGCTGGGCATGATGGCATGTGCTTGTAATCCCAGCACTCAGGAGGCTGAGGCAGTCCATGATCATTGTGAGTTTGAGGCCAGCCTGAGCTGCAAAGTAAGTTCAAGGCCAATCTCAACTGAATAGTGAAACTCTGTCTCAAAGAACACCAAAAAAAAAAAAAAAAAAAAAAAAAAAAAAAAAAAAAAGAAAAGAAAAATCATCTTCCTTTCACCAGCAGCGGCCTTGTGATCACAACTTGCCTGAAAAGACCATGCTAGTGAACAGGGCATGCAAGCGCTTTCTCTGTCTCTGAGGGAAGCATTTCCCTCGAGCTGGCTTCTTCTTCCCAAGAGGTGATTGTTTTAGGTAACACTGCGTCTTAGGTGTCAGATTGACTGGGCCATTGTATGATGAAATATCTTTGTCTTGTCCTGCTACGACAGAATGCACAAGTCTGGGAGATGTATAAAGAGCAGACATCTATTTCTACGTTTCATTGCAGCATAAATTCTTCAAACTCCCATTAGGTTCTGTCTGACAACACTGCTGCACTAAGACTAAGTCTCCAACACTAAGTTCTGGAGGGGACAAATCATTCACACCACAAATCCAAGCATAGGGCTAAATGCTACTTCACCACATGTCTGTGATGATCTCAGAAAGACATGGGCATGGCAGTGGGTGGACAGAGTAAAGCAGATGGCCTTTCTAATGTGTGGATCTCACCTGACCCACGGAGGACCTGAATACGACAAAAACATAGAGGAAAATGAATGTGGGCTCTCTCCACTTGAGCTGAGACTTTGGTCTACGTTTGGACTGAAAGACTCACATGCTGATTCTCAGAGTTTTACACCCCTGGATTTTACACCCCTGGATTTCCTGGCCCTCCAGCTTGATGGTGAAAGACTATAAAACTTCTCAGTCCCATAACTGTTTATTTCAATATTCTCTGTCTCTGTCTTTCTGTCTCTCTACGTGTACTTCTTTCTCTCTCTCTGTCTCTCTCTCTCTCTCTCCCCCAGCTCTCTCTCTCCAAACACACACACACACACACACACACACACACACACATACACACACATACACTGGATACACCATAGCACGTGTAGCTCTTACCCAACCCAGATTTCATCCAAACTCCTGTGTCTCAGACAATTTCCATGTCTCTAGGATGTGACCCATGACACCAACAATTTAAAAGAGGACAGGTTTACTTTGATGCATGATTTTAGTCCACAGTCACCTGGTTCCAAGGCAGGACCGCATGGCACAGGGGCACAGGGAGGTGTAGCTGCTCACATGATGGCAGACAGGAAACAGTAAATCAAGGAAGGAGCTGGGAGGGAGACACATCCTTCTAGGCCATTGTTATGGTTGATACATTGTGTCAACTTTTGGAGTCTAGAGGTTTGGCTAAGTAACTTAGCAGGAAGCCAGAGTGCTTACTTTGTATACATCCTGAGTCTGTGGAAGAGGAGGGCATGGAGATTATGTGAGACCTACACGCCCCTTAGGTGGGGGTAGCCTGTTTACAAAGTAAGGCAGGGAAAGAAGCTGCTTGCCGCCATTCCTCCCTTTTACTCTGGCTGCATTGCCATTCGGCTGCCATTCCCCCCTTGGCTCTTGTTGCTTTGCTACCTTCTGCCTCGGAGCCAGCCAAGTATGGACTGAAACCTCCACAAACGGTAAGCTAAATAAACCTTTTCTTCCTTCATTTTGGGTGTTGGGTATTTTGTCTCAGCAATGAGAGAAAAGTAACCAAGACAGCCATCTAATAAGTAAGCCATCTCCTCCAACCAGGACGCACCTTCAAGCAAAGCATTTAGCTCTAAACTCATGGGAGGAAATCCATCTATGTATATATCACCTGCATGATCCAGTCACCTCCCCTGAGCTTTATCTATGAACACATGAGGCTTGTGTGGTTATCAGCCTTAAACCATAACACTCTGCCTCTGAAAACTACTTTATTTTTGGGTGTGGGCATTCTTGACATTGCCTCCCTTTTGTGGCAAACATCTGTCTCCTATTAGTGCAGGCTAGGGACCCACCCACTCAGCCGCCTCATGGTTTGCCTCTGGAGATGAAGACTGGGAACCTAGGTTGGCTTTTATTCCTTGTCTTTAGGCTCAACTCTGTCACTGCCTTATTTCTGGAACACATTTACAATTAGAACAAAGAAATCATGCAGAACCTAAACCTTATGTTGCTTCTTTAACATTTTCTCTTCTGATTCAGGTCTTGGGTTCCCTTGACAACCATGAAGCTCCCACCCCCAAGGCAGGTCTGCCTGTGGTTTTAGCATTTTGTGACTGAATCCTGTCACCAGCAAAATTTGATACCAGTAATCCAGATTATTCCAACAGTTGGCCTCAGGTGGAAGTATATTTGCTCATTTAACATTTAATATCTTTTTAACCCCAATGATGATAAGACCACACCAATAGGGAAGGAAAGAATCATAAGGCAACAAGAAAATATTCTTCCAGATCAGCAGAATCATGTGACACCTGATAAATCAGTGTTTGGCAGGGGGTGGGGATTCATCCACTCCACTCAGAGCCAGCAGTCACTAAATGTCACTGTTGAAAGGATCAGAGATGGCTTTCCAGTCACCACAAAGATTAAGACTTAGATGTCCTCAGGTCTAGTAATTTTGCTTAAGGCTATGAAGTCACTTAGCATTTGCCCCAACCAGCTCTTTTTACACCAACTCTGTAAGTGTGTACAGTGTCACCTCTTCCACACCAAACTTCTGTGTACACCTATAATTCTAAGACCACAGATTCAGTTGCACAGTAAGTTGCATGGTAAGTCTCCCAGAAAGCTATATTTAAGTCCTAAGCCCCAACTCCTCTGAAAATGATCTAATTTGGAAGTAGGGTCTTCCAGATGTAACCAGGTTAAGATAAGGTCCTATTGGATTAATGTAGATCCTAAATCCAATGAGCAGAATCCTTTTGAGAGGCAGGGAAGATGCAGAGACTCATGCGGAAGTCCACGAGGAGATGGAGGTTGAGACTGGGGTGATGTAGCTCTAAGCTGGGGAAGCTAAGAATTGCAGGCTAACACCAGGAGCTGTAGGACAAGGAAGGACTTTCCCCTGAGAACATAGCCCTACAGCCAACTTCACTTCATACTTCGAAGTTCATGGGAGAATATGCATCTGTTGTTTTAAGCCACTTTTGGGATCATTTGTTATGGCAGTCCTAGAAGTTCGTGCAAGTGAGCTACAGTATGAAATATAATTTTGTTTTTTTTTTTCTGATTCAACCTAGTGTTGATGACTTCAGTCTTCCCAGGGATTTTGGGTCTTCCAAGGGATTTGGGATCTTCCCAAATCCTTATGCACTTGGAGGCAGGGCTTCTGGAAGGCAATCAGATTATGGGGTGTCTTGGTTACTTTTCTGTTGTTGCTGAGACAAAATATCCAACTCCCCAAATTAAGGAAGAAAAGGTTAATTTAGCTCACAGTGTGTAGAGGTTTCAGTCCATAATCAGCTGGTTCCAAGGTAGGGTAGCACATGGCACAGGTACAGCAGTCCAAGGTGGCATAAGAAGCAAGAGCAACAAGAGCAAGGAGTATGTGTAGGGTGGGCAACAAGCCTCTTTTTCTCCCTTATAGTGTATGCAGCCTGTGCACCCTGAGGGGGGTCCTTTACGCCCACACCATCTCCATGACCTCCTCTTGCACAGGCTCAGGTTGTTTACAAATTAAGGACTCTGGTCTCTTGCTGAATTACTTAGTTGAACTTTTAAACTTCTCAAGTTGACACAATTAACATCATGGTAAGGGCACATCCTTTTCATCCCAGGATGTACAGCTGCTGAGTTAGTTAAACTTCTAGATTTCTCAAGTTGACACAATGTATCAACCATAACATGGGGGTTTATAGCTGACTTGTTGTGAGGAGGTGGGGTCTGCTGGGAAAAGGAGGGTCACCAGAGTGTTTATCTCCCTTCTTGCTCTTCCTTTGCTCTCTGCCTCTGGCTATGGTGATGTGAGCAGCTTTTCCTTCACTGCATCCCTCTGCCATGTTGTCCTATCCTGGAGCCAGCCAACTGTGGGCTGAAAATATGAACCTAAATAAACCTCTCCTCCATTCTGCTGTGGGTTTTGGGTATTGTGTGTCAGTGAGCAGACAGTGACTAAGGCACCCCCATCCCTCCAGGCCCTATTTCGTGGCATTCTTCCTATTCTTTATCTAAACCCTGAATCTTTTAATTTCTTAAACGTTATGAACACAAAACCCCCAACATTTGATGAATTACTCAGCTTTGGGCTTTATCTCATCCACCCTTGAGGCATGAACCCAGACTTTTGCTGCAGAAGACGAGGGCAAAGAAAGAAGAAAATACTGGTGGAAAAACAAAGAAGGTTAGTTAATTAATGAAAACTGCATTCTGAACAAATGCAATGTGGAAGAAAAAATACTCCTGAAGCCAAAGAAACAGTCAGATGCCAGCAATGTGGATTGCTAGCTGAAAACACTACAAGTTATATTTAGTCTCAGTGAGACATTGTACTTTCACTTACTAAAACAGGGGAGTTACGAGATTTACCTGGCATTCTTGTGAAACTAAACTGAATGCGGTAATGTGTCCAAAGTTGTAGTGTCTCCTTTTAGACAAAGGATGCAGAGGATACCCACTGGTCAGGCTACAGAAATGACTGGAGTCTGAGTTGATTTCGAAGTCCTTCCCTAAAAAGTCAACCTCCATGAACACATCAGCTATGTAACGTGTAGATTCAGTCTAAATAAGGGCTCCCACTGCAATGCAAGATGCGACTATGCCGGGGGGTCTGCTCTTTAATTTTTTTCCTTTTGTGAAGGAAAGAATAACCAAGTGATGAAGGCTAGGCTTTCAGCTCTTCCTTATCATCACTATTTTTGAGCTTTTGTGCGATCTTAGATCCAAGTGAATACACTGCCAAGAGAGGGACACTTCATATTTTAATCTTCCGGGCTTTATAATGCGAATGCAGACAAATTTCTCTGGGAAAGGAGATGTGCTGCATTGTTATTTATTTTTTCTTTTATAATAGACTGCTAGATTTTTCCTCTCTAAGGAGTTGAAGGAGTTGTTGTGCAGAAACTAAGCCACTAGATGTCACAAATGGGGAAGTGTTGTGCCGTGCTCCTTAGGGTTTGTCCTGTAGGGAGAGATGGTGATCTTCCAATGCTTCTGCAGTTGGAGGGACTGCCAGAAAGGTTAAGTATTTCCTCCACCTTTTAGTTATAAAAAGGACTCCAAGTTATAGATTATTTGAAAAGAATTCACTTTGAGTACTGGCAGTGCATGATGGGAGGGTTGAAATAATGTAATTGATCAGAGGCTGTGAAATCCCTACCCTAGGAATTACGTGCTTCTTGATTTGTGGTCCTCCTGCTGGTCTATGACAGTGACAACCTGTTACAGGGTTCTCAGGCTTGTTCCACAGCTACCCACTCACAGAAGTGGCACAGGACATTGCTTTACCCCTGGAAAGTAAGAGCAAACAAAAGCAATAGTTCCTGTCATTTTAGAGGGGTTGGTAGAGAGACCCAAGCAACTTGGATAAAGGGAAATTAAAAACCTAAGGACAATAGGGGAGTTTTCCTGTAACTGGTATATTCACCCTGATGAACTAATCTTTTAAAAATTGTCTCTGTTTTGTGTTAATGTTTAAATGTTATTTTATGCAGTAATAATATAATCCAACAGAAGTTGTTTTTCTAATATTCTTATTGGAAAAATTAAATGCCACCAACTTTACTTCAGTGTTCTAATATAATTTTGGAGAACAAACTTTCTAATCTTTAAAGTTCCATACTCTAAGGACTCCTTCTCATTCCCTTAATTGTGTACACTTAGAGCCCAAAGATGCCTCTCCCTGAAGATTATCCCCCGTATCACATCTGCTTCAGCCATTGTCACTGGAGAAACCACCAAAGAAATGAGAGGAAAACACCCTCCAGATAAACTGAAACTGAAAATAAACAGAATCATAAATTGGATAACAAATAGCATTAAAGATTCCCCTAGGAAAAATTTTCCTAAAGTACCAGTGTTTGTCTGGAGATTTTTGCTATGTACTAAACTTGGGTGTCTGGGATTGCCTTATGAAATTCACTTCTATTTTGTATGGTGCCTTGGTGGAATTTAGCCTATCCATAATCTCCTAATGAAATAAAAACAGAAAGAATTTTCTACTTACAATAACTGAGCCTACCAAGTAAACACAGGAATCTCCCTCATCAAAGTCAATTTGGCTGAAATTATTTAAAAGCCAATTATATCTACATCTAACTTTATATCTATATCTGTATCTATCTATATCTCTATGTCTATATCTATATCTGTTGCAAAAGAATGTTTGTATATTATATATGAGAATAAAATATAACATGCATATTCTAGAACAACATGTGCAATATCAGTGTCTGTGGCAACATCTCCAAACCAAGAATTCACTGTTCTTCTTGGGAACAAATTCTGACAAAGTCAAGAACACAGATAAATGAGAGAAAACCGTGCTTTTCTCTAGAATGGTGACAGGGCAAAGGTAGAAGGGCCTGAGCTCCTCAGGACTGCTACAGTCAACAGCTGGGCTATGTTCCAGCATAAACTGCACTTCATGGTGTGTACAGACAGGAAAAGAACAGATGGGAGCAGTACTCTCTGGGCAAGAGAATTTGGACGGAAACAGCAGGGGCATGTGCTGTCAGGTGGTGGCACATGGGGTCTTTAGGTACAAAGAATGTAGATAGGTAACCATCCCAAACAACCAAATAGCTTATGTTTGACATGAAAATATGGCACCCAGAGGCCCCTCATGTAAGGACGACTGATACTTCCCAGACGGTGGCCTGTGGGTGCCATTTCTGTGAGTCAGTGACTTTTCTGTAGGTATTATCGCTGACTCACCCAAGGACACATCATTCCCAGATGGCCCATATCTAATGACTGCCTGGTAAATAAAGACTCAGTCATTTCAGCACAAGGAAAATGTGAAATATTATTTGAACCCAAGAACTTCCCCAGAGATCAGCTGAGACTATGATTTCCTGTCTTTTCCACCAAATTCACATGATACAACTTGATCCTCAGCATGGTAATATCAAGAGAAGAGGCCTGACTGGATCATGTGGGAGTGACTGGGTCAGTAAGGCTTCACCTTTATAACTGAGATGAGTCCTCTTATACAAGAGATCCTAATAGCTGACTTTGGCTCCAGCCATATGCAGGCACACAGGAAGCTGCAGTCTACGAAGCAGAGAGCTCATCCCAGATGTTGAATCTGTTGGTATCTTGCGCTTAGATTTCTCAACTTCCAGAACTAGGAGCAATTTGATTTCTGTTCCTTACAGTTTATACAGATTCAAGACATTTTGGGGCATAGCAGGCCAAATGGACTAAGTAAGCAATTGGTACCATTTGCAAGTCATTACTGTAAGAAATATGTAGGAATGCACAAATGGTTTTGGAACCAAGTAAAGGTTGAGAGAATTTGAGGTATTCACCTACATTGCCATGAAAAGAACATTAATGCCTAAGGACAATTTTGGTACAGTATAGAAAATAAAAGAGTGTAAAGAAAGCCTCAGTCTTCTTGGCAATTTCCTAACAGGTCACAAACAGAATGTTGGCAGAAATCTGGATGAGGAAGGCACAGTGGAAATGAGAAACATGTATTAGAATCCAAAGGAAAGGTTAGTCTCATAAAGTGGCAGAAAACTTGGCTGTATTGTTTTCATGTCTGAATGCTTTGAGGGTAGAACTTTTGAGTGATAAAATATGATGTTTGGGAGAAGTAGCTTCTAAGCAAAGTGTTGGTGTACAATATGGTTTGTCTTGATTGTTTTTTATAAAATATAAAAAGAGAGAAACAATGATCAGATCTATAATCAAAAGACAAGCAAACCTCAAAGATGTAGAATTTTTTCAACCAGACCAAGTGATAAAGAATGAGAAAGCATGTTCAGAAGAGACCATCAGGGCATGGCCAAGCCGTCATTTGATGAAGATATTAGAACAGATAGGAAGAAGTCAGATTCTGCTCCCCCTAACAAGGGGAGACGCTGGAGCACTTCAGAGGTCACCAGTCAAGTCATGTCATCCCCATTATAGATCTAGAGTGCTGACCAAGGCCTACAGGACAGAATGACCATGAAAGAAGGGCTTGCTGTCTTGTGTCTCCTGGGCCCTCCTCCTTGCATTTGGGCACAGCATTCCTCAGTCAGCCCCTATGTGGTTCAGGCCCCTCCTGGAGACACCAGCTATAACTTTGGCTACTTCCATGCACAGACTAAGGGGGCAGCGAAGTCAGAGGTACACCCCTGGATGTGAAGGATGCCTGGTGAGTACTGGGACAGGGGAGGAGATCTGCCACAGGAGCGGAACCTCCACCTCAGGTCCCACTGGGGCCCGGTGTGAGAGCCGTGTGAGAGAGGTCACAGCTGGGACTCCTCAAGGGGGCAGTGCCTAGGGGGCTGTGATCCTTGAAGCTAACAGAAAGGAACTGCAGCCTGGAAGAGCGGTACACACAAAACTCCACCCATGAGAGTTGGGGCAAAGACACAAGGGTGGGACCACCCAAAGGCCAGCGTGGCTGAAGGATGGACCAGGGAGACAGAGAAGAGTCATCTCTTGCTTTAGGGTAAAGCCAACTATGGCAGCAGTAATTGGCAGGGCCTTTGGGAGGTGATTAGATCAAGGGGCTCCACCTTTGTGAGTGGAAGGAAGTGTTGAAAAGGGACCCAAGGGAGCTTGTTTGCCCTCTTGCTACATGAGGCCATCACAAGAAGGTGGCATCTATGAAGCAGAGAGCCCTTACTGAGCATCACATCGGCAGGTGCCTTGATTTTAGACTGCTCAGCTTGTAGAATTGTGAGCAACATGTTTTTATTGTTTTTAATGGTGTTTTCTATGCTATCTTGTTACAGCAGCCCCCAAGGACTAAGCCAGGCTGTTTCAAAGGCCTGCACAATGGCTGTCTTCTCTCCCTGCTGATCCTGTTGCCTCTGTGTTCTAACAGACTCTACAGTGAATGTGACACACTCACCTCTTCCTCAAGAACAGCTTGCTGTAGCACCCATCTCATGCTGGTATTTGTGGAAAGACAGGAGCTCAAGAATAACATTCTGGCTTTCCTTTTCCTATTAGTATAAAACTGAGCATCCCCAGGAATGAGAAAATAATTGACTTAAGCAGATGCTAACTGACTTAAGCAGAAAATAATTGACTTAAGCAGACCTTAGATGGTATGGCCAAAGGAAATATTTATTCCAAACACATGAGTAATGTTGACTACATGCAGAACAGTAGATTCTAACACCCAGGAGGAAATTCATATATTATTCTAAGTCCAGATAACTAGGTGAACTCTTAGGTCTTTCCAAAATCTAGTTTATATTGCACTGGCTCTACTACTTTTCTGTAGCTTTGTCAGAAAAAGTCAACCTCTTTTTTTATTGTGGTCATAAAACACTTGGTAGCAGAGTCACACTAAAGGGATGAGGAGATGGAGAGGAACAGTGGCCTTGGGGAAGGCAGCATGCAGGACACTAGAGAATTTTAAATACATTTTAGCAAAATTGATTGAAGGTAAGCCTGTTTTTTTATTAGCAACATGCATTTTTCTCAACAATGTCATCAACAAAATATTTCTTCCTTCCTTCTTTCCTTCCTCCCTCCCTTGCTTCCTTCCTTCCTTCTTTCCTTCCTCCCTCCCTCCCTTGCTTCCTTCCTTCCTTCTTTCCTTCCTCCCTCCCTCCCTCCCTTGCTTCCTTCCTTCCTTGAGAGGTGCTACCTGCTTCTCGCTCTGCCCCACACTCCCATATGCTGTGACTCCTCCTTCATGGGTGTTGGACTGCCTGCTCCCCAACACGTGATCCTGTCCACTGAGTGTGGCTGGTCCTCAACCCTCCTTTCCTTCTTTGTGTGACCCCTGTCCTCATTCCTGGCCCACAGTAGACACCAGTAGTCTTTAGTTGAACAAGTAAGTGGAAATTAATTCATTTTCCTGCATTTCAGAGGGACATGTTAGTAAAGGGAAAACAAAGTCTGCCAGCCCTAAAATTTAAGCAGCTTCCCACCTCAATGCCATGTTGATCCCCTCAAGCTGAATTGTCTTTTAGTTCTTCTATATGGTTATTAAATCACAGCTCTGCTTTTCCTGATGATGGGGATCAGAATGGACCACTCTAAAATATGACTTTCGGAGACCAACCTATGTCACCCTAAATGTGCTTCTTTGGCATTAGGATTATTTTTAGCTGGGGAACTGGAGAAAATGCACATACAGGAGGATCTGTGAAAGTTACCTTTTTGTAAGAGAAATGTACATGCATGAAGGAAATATTCATTCATAAGAGGAGAAGGGGGGCCAGGTGTCTAGATCCTGACTCTCAATCAGGAAAACACCATTTAAATCTGCAATGCAGATCATCCCAAAGGCAGCTGGTGCAGAGGACCTGGCTAGGAGCCACCGTCTGCCCTCCGCGTTGAAGCTATGGTCCTGGCACCAGGAGGCAATGCCCTTCCACAGCGGCACCTTCGTCCTATGCTCACAGATGTCTTGCACAGCTGGCTCCTGTGGTTCAAACTGTGACAAAAGTGAGAAATCTGAATCAGGAAAATGAAGGAAAAAGGACTAAAGGAGAGGGTAGGTAGGACTGAGCAATGTTTTAAGGTGGTTATGGTGAAAAAGGATCTGAGTAGTTAGAGGTTAGGGAGAAAGTGGGTGGAGGGGAAGGAGAAATGACAGTGTGTGTGTGTGTCTGAGGATTGAACTTAGGGCCTTCCCACTGAGCTACATCCCTACCTCTTTTTAAAATATCTTTGTATATTGAGAAAGGGCCTAAGTTACTAAATTGCTCAGACTAGACTTTAACTTGTGACCCTCCTGCCTCAGCCTCCAAGAATACTGAGATTACAGGCTTGCACTACCATGTCCAGCTGAGAAATAGGATTTGGAGAAAGATGACTCAAACAAAGAGTCTGAATGAATTACTAAATGAATTACTAAATGAATTACTCTGAATTTCATTTGGGCACTGGAATACAGTTCCTGAGGTGGTGGTTACCAGATCACTGTGCAGGCTGCACTTCACGTCTTAGTGAAACCAGCTCAACAATTAACACCTGCAACCACCTTCCAGTTGAGTGCGTGTTGTCTGAAAGAATCTGTGAAGAGAAGAGGAAATTTATGAGAGAAACACTGAGAGCTTTTCAAAGTGGAGCTGGGAGAGAAATCAAGGATGAAGGATCAGTGTAGATTCCAACTGCTGCCCCAGTGTGAGTTTTGGTTTGCACCTAACTGTAGGCATGTGGCAGCCAGGGCCCGCCCAGGCCGAGGGGTCTCTTGGACTCTCCTCTTATGGGTGCCCGTACTGATATATGCGTTCCTTTCTTTTTCTTTGTTTGGGCGCATATCTCCTGTCACAAATCACCTGCTCTCAACTTCAACATGTTTCCCCACAAAAGAATTTTTACCACCTTATAGTAAATCAATGCCATTAGCTCAGTGTAAGCCCCAGCCTTCTTTGGAACTTTGATTTACAGCGCTGTGACTATGTCCTTTCCAAATTGACACTCCTGAGACCTCAAATAAAGACCGTTTTATTTGAGTCATATCTGAGTTTGGATTGATTAACATCTTTTTCTTTCTGTTTTCGCTATTGACTGACCTTGAGGAGCTTACAACTTTCCTTCATGTCCACTTGAAAGAAAATCCGCAAACTAAGGTGAATGGTAGCATCCGTCTCCTGAAGTGGTAGCGAGGATGAAGTGGAATCCTGTGTATCTAAGGTCCTCCTGTTAGCATTTGGCACAGGGTCAGTGCCAAGGAAATAATCACAGCTTCTTATTTTTTATGTTGCTAGATGGTGAAAATCAAGGGCGATCCCTGGATCCCTCCAGGAAGAATTATGTGTCCTGGTAAACTCAACGACATGAGAAGTCGCCCTGGGGTTTGCTGAATTACGGTGACTGGAGTCCAAGCAGCCCATCTCCGAAGCAGCTCCTGCCATCTGCAGACACAGCCGATTTTCTATCTAATTGCGAGCATGTCATATTTGCGCTAAACAGTAGTTTCTGTTAGCCCTCTCATGTAATCGTAACCTCCTCAGCATCTCATTTTCTTACCTTCTTCTTCCTTCCACTTCCCATCTTGGTGCTAATTTCTACCTGATGCCACTTCTTCTGAAAGGATTTAAGTGCAGCAAGGATCCTCCCAGTTGAATTCAAACGAAGAGAAGAATCTTCCCATCTCTCCCTTTCTTCCTTTGAGACCACTGCACTCCTCCTTCCATTCTGTCCCTTCCCTTCCCTTCCCTTCCCTCCCAACTCAGACATTTCCCGAGAGCACCTGGCTTACCAATCGCAATGCTTCATCTGCAGAGGTTAAAAAAAGGGCCAGTCCTCTAATCAGTTGAATTTTTGTTTCATAAAGAAGCAGGCACAATAACAACAAAACCTTACTGCCTCACTAACTAGTTGTAATTGCAAGCCAGACCCAACTTCCCATAAAATTCAGACAAATACATATATTTGAGTTGTTTTCATGATTTAGCTATTACAAATTGTGTTGCTGTGTACATGGGTGCACATATATCGCGATGGTATGATGATTTTAGTTCTCCTGGAAAAGTACTCAATAGGGAAATAGCTGGGGTTTCATTCTTTTATCTTTAAAATAAAAAAGTAAGAAAAAGTGTTCAGACAAACAAAACAGTGGGGCAAAAGCTTTTCAAGCTGGAGTGCTCCAAGGCGATACTCTTTGTCTTTCCCATGAGTTTTCATATTCTCTTACAGCTGCTCTTTGCTGTTTATTCCAGGGCTCCTCCTTTCATACTGTTCTCAAAATCCTAGTATTCTCTGATGGTCTGAGGTTATGGACATTATTTTTATTTTTATGTTTTTACCTTGTGTTGATGGCTGAAGTTCAAGGTGAAAAGATTCTTTATGCTAAACTATTTTTAAAATGTGTGTGTGTGTGCATGTGTGTGTGCTGATGTGTGTGTTTTCACATGTGTGCACATGCAGGCAAGCAGATATCCTTTCTGGGGAAAGGATCAAATCTATCAGCAAAATCCCAAGACTCCTGCAAAGTGAGTCACATTTTGTACAGCTCTAATGGTTCACTCAAACCTTTAGCTTCTATTTGTCCCGCTGCACTTTACTATCTTTGTACACTTACAGTTGTATGTCAACATTTTAGATTCAAAGCAGAACTGTCTCTCCCTTTCTCACTGCTATGCAGGAGTACTCTTTTCCAGTTTAGTGCTGCATAAGGCATTTCAATTGACTTGTTTTCAAATTGTACAGGTGCATGGTAATACAAAGGAGAAATAGGCATGGGCTCTGCTGTCCAGTTTCTCATGTAACGGGATGGAAGATGTTCTTAGCACCAACAGCAATGAACAGCTAACCAGAGAAAGCTATGGGAGGAACAGATGTGGGGTTCAGAATCACCCATTGATAGGTGACCTTCAAATGTGCCTTGAGAGGCCTTGGGGATTGTAAAGAGAGAACCAGTGGGAAAAGTACTCTTGGCAGAAATGGGAGCGTCATTCAGTGTGGGAGACTCTGGTGCCTGAGGTCTGTGTAGGTGTGGCAGGACCTGGCATGGGAGAGTGCACTGTAGTCAGATGAATATTCCCAACTGGATGACTTCAGATTCCAGGTCAAATCACAGATGCTTGTGTAAGGGCATGTGCACATATACATGAACATTTTCCCTCTATTCCTAGCCAAAAAATTGTACTTTGGGTACAAATGTGTTTGCTTACCAAAAGATTCCAAGGTTGTGGGAGATGAAAAGGCAGAGGTGAGAACAGAGATGCCATTTGAGGACAGGGGAGTTCCAGCATCAGAGCCCTAGAAACACAGGTCCGTGTGCACATTGGAGAAAGGGGAACACTTCCTTGAGTTGTGGAAAAGAATGTGAGTCAGTAAAAGAGGAAAGAAGCCGAGTTCATAATGTAGATTATTCAGTTCTCTGTGCTTTATGGAAAACACCAGGAATACCAAAACCCTTAAGCCCTACTGAGTGTGCTTGTTTAAAAGGGACCCTTTTGGCTTATTCCATTACGAAAATCCTTGGGCTGGGGATTTAGCTTAGTGGCATAAGTGCCTGCCTGGCAAGCACAAGGTCCTGAGTTCAGTTCCTGGTACCAAAAAAAAAAAAAAAAGAAAAGAAAATCCTTGAGGACTGTGAAGAACATTGGACCAAGTGTGCACATTTATGTCATGCAGTTTTCTTCCAAAGAAACCTTTTTGTTCATAGGTGAAGGTCAATACAAAATGAGTAGTTCCTGAAAAGATGATCTCACAATTCATCTGCACTTTAATATATACCACGGTGGTGTAGTTTTGTTCTGCCCACGTGGTTTTAGTGCCTTCGCAAATTGGGCTAGGTGATATTTTCACCAAAATATCTAATACTTTCACTGAAATGTCTAATACTTTTGGCAGAGCCTACAGGCCAAAGAATGTAAGATTCATCATCCTAAAGTTGTTTGTATGCTATAGGTGTCTGTGAACGAATCAGACATGTATATCCTTTGCCTGCAGGTTCTTCGAAGCTGTTTAGCTGTCAGATAAAGTTACTAAATGGGCTTTTAATTTACTGTATATATCAGTACCTGAAGATAATGTGGCAAATTGCCTAATGGAACAAGCAAAATTTAGCTGTTATCACAGTTCAAGGGGGGCATACTTGAGTCAGTTTGAGTTATTGCTTTAGTTTGCAGAACTTAAGCGTTTTTAAGGAGGGACTGAGATAATACATTGAATTAAATTTAGTGAGCAGAGTCACCATGGAGAATTATTGCTCTGCAAGTAGATTTCATCTAAGCCATTCTCCATGATAAAGGAAAATTTACAGATGTTTTATTTGTTTTGTTTTTGTTTTCCCTACCCATTCATGTCTGCTAGTTGTCTTTCATGATGACACAGATCCTTGTGTCTTTTATTGCAACCATGGGTGATTTTGTCTAGGCAGGTTGGCAATGTAGAGGCTTAAACCCCAAACCCCATCCTATAGGTAGGAGACTGCATGGTGATGTTTTACAGGGGATCACTGGATGGAGAGTTTATCAGACACAGAAGGAAGTTTTTGAGGGACCATTCAGTTAGAAGTTGATTTCCGCCTACGAAAACCCAGAGTAATCTGTGGAAATTGAGACCGCAGCAGTCAATGCCCTGTTGGAGTCTTGCTAGGGCGAGAATGGGAATCAGAGACTGAATTCATTAGTTTGGCCTTTGCCAGACTCTAGATCTACTGGATATAGACTTACTCCAGAAATGTGAAAGAATCAAACATATGTATCCTTTGCCTGCAGATTCTTCAAAGCTGTTTAGCTGTCAAATAAAGTTTAGCTGTCAAATAAACCATGTTAATAGGGTTGAAAAATATCTGTCCATAACTGGTGTAATAGTTTGCACACAGAGATGTGATACACTCTGGGCAGGCCAGCATGGAGTGCAGAAAGGAGAAGCAGACCATAACACAGACTTCAGACAACCAGAACTGAATTGTTCTCTAAACTCATCTTATAGAAGGACAAGGAGATCTTTAAAGTACATGAGTGGAGGACTTGCTTAGCTTTAGTTGGTTGTAAATTTTTGCCTATGTAGTGGGTTGAATAAATTATGAAGTGAGATGGAAATATACAATGAATGTTTGCATTAAAAATATATCACAATAAAAGACATGTGGCAATCAATCCCCTGAAAACACTCCCCCCCCCCTTCAACACAATTATCCCATGACTTTTGCCACTTTCTGAAGCAGTTCTGGAAGTACTCTTTCCTAAGTGTCTTTATAAGGTGTGGTAAAAAACCAGCGAGGGCTGCTCCCATGTGCCCATCAATGGAAGCACAGGCTCATAAGGTCGGGTCGTTGTGTCCCCATCCACCTTGTTCGCAGGATCTGGTGCTATGTGACTTCTGGTGCTTCCCCAAAGTCAAAGTGACTACGAAAGGTTCAGCGTTTTCATCAAGGCAGCCAGGACACTGTAACTACAGACAGGAAAGAGGACTCAAGCTGTGGCAGAAAGTGGCAAGGATGATGGTAGTGTGTGCTCCAAGCTAGAGGGAGGGCTTTGAGAGAGATTAGTGAAAAATTAATATTCACTTTAATTTTTAAAATTTTTGTATTCTAACTACAAGCAGTGGAGCTTCTGAGAAATCATTTGTGAAGCATCTGCAGGTGAACACTGGGATGCTTGAAAATGTTGAGCAGGGTTTGTACCATAAAAACAAACAGGGCTTGGGCAGATCACCACCAAGAAGAAAATCAGGGGCCTGGCTGGACGATGTACTGCTGTGGGTGATTTAGAACAGGATTCTTGTAGTCCCAAGGGGAAGTTTGTTGACACAGTGTCCTTCAGCTCACACAGACACTCACGGCAGCAGGTTGTGTACCCAGACCTCACACAGCTGCTAAGGCAGCAGTTGCTTTGGCCATCAGAGACATATGCAAATGATAGAAGAGTAAAACATATGTCAGTGATCTGAGATCTGTTCTCTACACCTTCCCATACAACTTTATAATGTTAATCAGAACATACATTCGATAATGTATTTGAAACTATGGACTATTTAAAGGGCAGCTGTACTTGCTCATTTAATGTATCTGTGCCATCTTTTATACAGTGAGTTATAATGGCTATCATTTATGAAGCATGTGGTTAATTCAATTCTACATACTGTCAAAGAGCACTTTGAATTCTGATGCTAGAATTTGACTCCTAAGGCTTCACACATCCCTTGCAGATGCTGTGTTACCTACAATGTTTTTGTGTATGACTTTCACCAGTTGACAGTTTAATTCTGTACAAATGTTTCCATTGTTTACAATGAAATCACAGCTTACCTTTTAATCTGGGAATGACTTGTCTACAAACGCAGCTCATTCAAGTTGTGCTAAACCCAGATACATACAATTATAGGATATTATTCACTTAAAAATATCACAATGTGCAATTTAACAAAGTTTAAATTTAGCACCAGCAAAACTATTATTGCCTAGTACATTAAAAAAAAACCCTCTATTTTCATGCCTAGAAATGTTCTTCTCCTAAAAACAAAATATCAGTTGACATTTGCTCAAGAAGTTGGACACTTGATATATGACACTCAGTACCCAAACAGCTTGTACGTAGAGATAGTGGAGACCCATATAAAGATTATTGAAATAGCCACATTATAAAATGAAATTAAATCAATACATCTTGATATATCAAGATTTGTTCCTCTTCTTTTTTTAGCACAATATTGAGTTGCTTGAGCATATTTGCATCATATCTAATATTACTAACTCTACCCTGCATTCCTTCTGCATTTCCCTTAGTCTTGAGTGTCTGGAGGTTTTTGCTAATACAAAACGTTTAGAATTTACTTTGTAATTTTAGAAAATATCCCTGTTGCAGCACTTTACATTGTGTACATGTGAAAAAATTTAAATGCCCCTTCAATGTTCATGGGGAAATGTTTACCCAAAATGCTTATTTCTTTAAGGTAGTTATCATTCTATGAAGCTTTTTGTGTAATTGCATAGTTGTAGATTTCATTCCAAGAGAATATGTAGAAAACAGCTATTAAAACTGAAAGTATTTTATTGTCTCCTAACCACTCATTTGACTTATAATACAAATTATGAAAGTAAATTAACTCTGTGGAATTCACAATTCCTCATTTGAACCTTGTCTTCTTATTTTCTCTTTTGTTTTGTTTTCTTTTCTTCTTTCCTTCTCTTCCCTTCCCTCCCTCCCCCCTCTCTCTCTCCCTTCTTCCTTCCTTCCTTCTTTCCTTCCTTCCTTCTTTCTCTCCTTCCTTCTTTCCTTCCTTCCTTCTTTCCTTCCTCCCTCCCTTCCTCAGGGCCTTTGCACTGAGTTACATCCTCAGCTCTTTTTGATTTTTTGTTTTGAGACAAGGTCTTACTTGGTCACTAAGTTGCCCAGGCTGGGCTCCAATTTGCAATCTTAGTGCCTCAGCCTCCCAGGATGCTGGGATGACAGGAGTGCAGCCCCGTGCCTGCATTGGATGTTGCATTTCTGATGGGCAGGGACCATCCAGCGTGCTCCTTGGATGTTCCTGCAGCAAGGGTCTAGGAGTCCTAATAACAGGAAAAATGACACAGGGCTGGCTGCTTCTGAGTGCTCTGCAAGATTGCAAGAAAAAAAAATAGTCTAGAATTTGTAATTTTTGGCTCAAGGAATGGTCAGAAGATCAGGATTATCTTAAAATAATTTCTTATCTTTGATAACCACAGCTCTGTCATAGCTAAATTAAGGCCTAGGAGCTGCTGATTACAGAAGTTGAATGCACAGCCCCACTCCACCTCTTCTGGGGCCGAGAACAGGGGAATAGTGATGATTGAAAGGGAACATTTATATCAGTTGGAAGAATACTGACTGCCCCAAGCCCAGTCCCACAGGGCATCTCTTGCCAGAGCAGTGACGTGGCGTATTTTGGCTGAAGTAGCTGGTCCTGCCTGCCCAGAACCTGAAATGACCTCGTCAGAGCTGTTTCTGCTCCAAAGGGGTTGTTGTTCTTAAATAACAGCGTGGCTGGAAAATCTACCCCAAAGGTGTCATTTTGGCACACTGAGAATTTTAAACTGAAGAGAACTGATAAAATTGCATAAGTAGCAAGATCTCTCTGACCTTCTCCTGCCCTCTGCCTTGACAGGTGTTCCACCTGATACCTGAAGGGAGGATCACTACATAGTGAAGCCAAGAAGAATTAGGAAAAACAGTCCTTTTAGAGTTCTCCAATTGTTACCGTTAAATTGCACCTCCTTCTTGTCCAATCATACTTCTAAATGAACGTCCGTTTTTCATTAAAGCTACATTTACAAATATCCAACTTCTCCATGGGCTTTAGGGTCTTAATTTTTGAAGGCGTCTATGTCATGTACAATTTTAGCTGAGTAAATTTGCTATGCATTTATCATTTTTATCAGCCTTTTGTCATAGAAGTGGCTGTCGTGACTCTTGGGATGAATAAAGAAAAGGCATTACTTTGTCTCCTTTCATCAAATCCATAACTAGATTCAGCCTTCTGCCAGGCTCCAGGGAAGAAATAAAAGTGTGACTTGAGAAAAAATCATGACAAAGAGATTTGCAAGATTTTTACAATTCATTTAATCAAAACACCAGGGGAGAGATACTACCTCTTTCTCATTAGAACAACTGCTATTCAGACTCTGAAAGTGGAATCGGAGCACTGTTGCTAGGGCTGCAAAATGCCACAGATGTTCTGGAAAACCGTTTGGCATTTAATCATAAAATTAAAAATGAATTAATTACCATTTTGTCAAGTAATTTCATATCTAGTTATATCCTCCCCTCAGGATTATCTTAAAATAAAAAGCAGCATCTTGAAGATATATTTGCTCAACAATATTTATTTGGAGTATTATTCTTAATGCCTAAAACATAAAATCACACAGTGTCCATCAGCAATGACTGGACAAACCAAATATACTGTATCCATGCAATGGAATAGTGATCTGCCTTGACAGGGAAGAAAATTCTGACATATTCACAACACAGATGAACCTTAATATCATGCTAAGTGAAACACACTAGCTCTAGGGTCTGGGTATTGGCCTCTTCAAAAGCTTATTAAAAATCTAATCCCACTATAACCACGTTGGGAGGTTGGGTCTAAGGGGAGACATTGAGGTCATGAAGGCTGTCTCTCATGAATGGATCAGTGGTACAAAGAAAAGCCCTTTTGGAAGTAGGTTCACCCTTTTCCTTTATTCAACCGTGAGAGGATCAGTAGTCCTTACATCTTGGGTGGTGAAGCCAGGGCTCAGCAGACACATCTGCCAGCACATTGATCATGGATTCCCCAGCCCCAGGGCTGTGAGAGGATATATTTCTGTTGCTTGTAAATTATCCAGTCTCAGGGATTCCATTAAGACAGTCAGCTACAAAAGTCACATATTCCACTTACCTGATCTACTTAGACTAGTCAAAATCATAAGGATGAACACATGTTAGTGGTTTCCACTGGCTGGAGAGAGGGAGAAGTGGGAATCACAGCTTCACTTTACAAGATGTAGAGTTCTAGAGGTGGATGGTAGGTACAGTTGCATAACATTATGAATGTGTGGGCTGTGGATACAGCTCAGTGGCACAGCACCTGCCTGGCAAGCACAAGGTCCTAAGTTCAATTCCCAAGACAGAACACAAAAATAAAAATGCATTATGAATGTGTTTAATATCACTGAACTGTTCTCTTAAAACAGTTAAGATGGACAGTTTTATGTGAGTTGTATTTTACCACAACAAAAAACCTTAAAGAGTATCATTCTGCATAGAGTAGTTACATTTATTGAACATTCTCAAAAGTAAAAATTATAGGAAAAACAAGTTAATGGCTACCAGAGATCAAAGATGGTACTAGGAGTAAGGATTATAAAAGGGACAAAATTTTATGTCTTAGTTGTAAACATTGCACAAATCTACACAAAGGAACCGCCTATATACATAGGTGGTTCCAACATTTTACATAACTACACAAAGGAACCACCTATGTATATCTATCCTTTTTTTTTCCATTCATAGTTTTAAAATATTTTTATTTTAAAGAGAATAATTCTTTAAAAAGAATAATAGCAAAATACCAACAACATAGACAAAATAAAATAAAGCAAAAGCAATAAAAATAATACAGGATTTCAGAAGAAAATGACAGGAATTAGCAGTGGTTGTTATATTACATATTGCAACTTTCAACGAAGTTGCTCAGGTTACCAGATGTAAGAATGCAAGACTGATCAAAACACTAATGAGAATAAAAAAAAAAAAAACCCATTGGAAAGGATACAGTTTCACTAGACAAGATGGTATATATATACAGAAGAATAACTGGGATAATTGTACTGCTGAAGTCTAATGGTTTATTGAAAGGAATAGTTAATGACTATTTATTTTCTTTTTGACCAATTTTGCCTGCTTATATCTGGTAATCTGAACAACTAATTTGAAGCCAATATGTAATATAACAAGCATTGGTGAATTCCTACCATCTTGTCTAGTGTGTGTGACGTTTTTATAATTCATGCTTGCAGTGTACAATGAATCTGTAATTTCAAAGGGAAATACTCATAAGTGAAATAAACCAGACCTCCATGTGTAAGCAATGTATTGTTTCACTAGTGCAAGAACCTGAAAGAGTGAATAAAAAATAGGAGGTATGATAGACATTGTGAAATGAAAGGAAACTGCTCAAAAATAAAGAGCATCTGGGATGAGGGAAAAGAGAAAGAAAAAAGGGGAAATTCTGTAAGTATGTATGTACAGGATAGCTAACACAGCTGTTCTACTGACTCTGTCACTTTACTGAAAGGAACAGTTAATGCTTACTTATTTGATCAACAGTGCATGTCTCTGTTTTCCTGAGAAACAACTTTGAATATATCAATACATAATACAACAGCCATATTTAATTTCCTACCACTTCGTCTGTAATTATTGCTTGAATTGTTCTTGTGTTATTTTGTAAATGGATGTCTATTTGTTAATATGTTTTTGTTTTTTATTTTTAAAATGAATTAAAAAAAAAACAAGGGGAAAAAAGGAGCTACAGATGAGGATTGGTACCAGTGAGCCTAAACCAGGGAGCACGGGACATGGTTTTGGATGGATGCATGTGTTGCATCCCTCAGATGCTGGGGATGTTGGCATCATGTCTGGGGAGGAGGCAGGCTCTGCTTCTCCTTGGAGCCCATTCATGCTGCACTATGTGAACTTGGAGGAAAAGCAAGGCAGGGCAACCCTAGAGATTCATCCTGTCTCTCAAGTCTCCATGGATTTGACAGAAGGCTCTGCTGTGAGCACCTTGCAGTTCGGTTCTCTCCCTGCTTAATTTTTCATTCATCTCTCTCTTGGTCATTTCTGGGAGCAGAAAGAACTACAGTAAACTTCATGCACCTAAGTTTGCATCTCAGAGTTCATTTCCAAAGGAGATGGGTGCAAGATGGTGCCAGGAGTTACATACAGAAGCAAACCCTAAAAATGGGATGTTGGCCTGGACCGTCGGTCAATGGCTGGTGCTAAGGATGCATCCCTGCTTCCAGGTGGAATATGGAAGCCCGTGGAATTGTGAAATGTCTTGGTTGAGGAAGTGACTGGTGGGTACAAAATCTTAGGTATGGTAGAGATTTAGAGAGAGGTACATAAGGTCTATGGAAAAAGATGGCTGTTTCTGGAGTTCACTGGTGCATTAGAGGAAAAGCAAAGAAAAACCAAGGGTGTTTAATTACCAAACAAAGGCAAAACATGAAAGCCAGGAGATGCCCTAGGAAGTATACAGAGAAAGTCTCCCTTTTCGTAACTGTAAGGCAGACAGAGCTAAGGATCAGGCTTAAGACTTAATTAGAAAAGCAGCAAAGCTATAGAGAAGAGCTACAGAAACCTCACTGCATCAAGTAAATATATCTAGATCTTGGCTGCATAGAGAAATCACTGGAGCCTGGGACTTCAGTTTGAAAGACTGAAGTACTGTAATTCTCTGAGCACTCTGAGCCTGCAGAAGAGACCAGCAGGTTGTGCTCTGCTCAGTTTTGCAAATGATATACAAACTTGTATCTTATGAGACAACAGATACACCTTCAACCCTCCTTTGGGAAGTCAGATCCATTGTTAGCACTGAGTGACAACATAACCCGGCCAGGAAAGTGCTGGGCTTCTAAGAAACACAGTGTGCTCTGAAGAAGCTGTAGAACTTACCAAAAGGGGCCAGCAGGAGGTGGGGCCAACGTATTGGACTGAGTTGTGACAGTGCTGGACTAGGAACACAGAACACAAAGTTAAGGAGGAGGCAGTTATTCAGTTCAGGAATTCTGTCCCATGCTATAAGATTTAACACCCCGCTGGGCATGATGTCACACACCTGTAATTCCAGCTACTCAGGGTGGCGGAGGCAAGAAGACTGCAAGTTCAAGGCCACCCTGAGCAGCACACTAAAATCCTGTCTCATGGTAAATAAAAAAAATGGGTTGTAGACTTAGTTCAGCAGTCACTGGGCTCGATCCCTCCCTCCTCTCAAAGAAAAAAAGGAAAGGAGAGAAAAGCCAAGAAAAAAATCTACCACGCTGACAAGGCCTGTTTGATAATGACAATACTCTCTGATGATAGCATTTAGAAGCTAGAAATGCAGTTCTGCAGAAGTGTCAGAATTGCTGAGGCAAATGATGGAAACACATAGGGCCTGGTCATTGATACGAGCATTTCCTATAGATGTGTAAGGGCAGGAAACACATTAACTTGGATTTCTAGAGGAAACTCCAGGTATGAGAGATATAGTTAGAGTGATTCTTACTGTATCACCATTTAACTAGCTTGTTTCAGCTTGCGAGGCTCACAAATGATTCTGGCCAAAGAATAGTTCCTTACTGGAAGGCTAATAAGAGAAGACAGCTGCAGGTAGTGTTTCCAGTGTGTTTTCTTCACTGGAGTGAATCAACAGAACTCTTCACCCAGTAAGCACTTATCAAGTTAGCAAGACCCCTCTTCTGCAGCTTCTTGCCAGAAAAGTCTGTTTTCATTTGACAAAAAAAATGCACAGCTTCATTGCTTTATGTCAGGGCTGCCTCAAATAGTTTGAGTCTATGTCATATTTTAGACCACAGAGATATTGGTGACCTCACTATAACACAGGTCATCTATTTAAGACATTATTCATATTCATGGTGAGCTGAGGTGTAGAGACTCTTTTGTTAGAAAAGTCCACAGCATAGTCCAAAAAACTCACACAAAAATTTAGAAACCTGACACAGCAGTGAAGCTTCAGCGTAGTCCATTGGCCCAGGGAAGAGGACATAGTCTTGCCAAAATGAAATGTGCATTCTTAGACTCCTAATGGTAAGGAAGTGTCCAGTATGTAAGAGCAAATGTCCAACATCTGGGTGCTTTGCGAGTCCCAGTAAAGAACTAACACATGACTAATAGGAAGTATCTATCTATGTGACTGAAGATGTTCATCATGAACCTGGATGATTCTGTTTCAGAAAAGCACAGAGCTGGATTAAATCATTATCCAGTGGAAGGTGTAGTTAGGAACTTGGGCTGGAGCAAGGCCTGGAGATGTGAAGAGGTTACATGCGTTCATACCCAGCCACTTGGTTGGTAAGAGAATTGACATTGTAAACATCCATGACCAATTTACTAAGGAGGAAAACAGTTTTGTCGGCTTTGTAAATGTTTATGTCATGAATGAGAAGAAGTGTCCTGCGATGGTGTTGTAGTCATACTCAAGAGCAGTCCACAAGCAGAATAGCAGAGGGAAATTCATCCATTGGGTACAAAGTCCAGCCGTGTATCTAGCTGGCCTTTCTTCTACCTGAAAGGTGGTATAACCACACACATAGACATACATTGTTTTATGGATACCAACTATAAACATCTCTAAAGGATCAGAGGAACAAGATTATGTTGGAAAACATAGGTGTGTAGATGTCTTAGAAATCGTTCATGAAAAATCTCACCAAAGTAGATTCAGAAATAGTTCTTAAGGACAAGTTGGGTACAATGTTCTATGCAGATTATGCAGCTTTTTTCTCTACCCCTCTAGTGTTGGATGGCACTAAAACATGGAGATTGTGGGGGCATGGATGAATGTTAAGCATGGGCTCAATCATCTGGAGCTTCCTCTACCAATCAGTCTAGGTGATAGCACCAGGAATTCAAATCTGTCAAAAGAGAAGACTGACACCGGGCTCTCATACAGAAGTGTAATCTAGCAGAACTAGTCAGCAACTTAGCCCCACTTTTGAGGGAAAACAAACCCACATTTAAGAGACTCAGACTTAATCCAATGTCTGCACTTTCTTGCTCTTTCTTTTCCCTTCCTGTTGCACTTGTTCGTTCAGTGGAAGCCCCTTGGTACCACTGCCATTGCCACAGCTCCACTTCTGTCTGCTTTCTTGCCTGTATAGATGACAGCCAAAGAAAGGGCTACTTCTGTCATGTCGAAGCTACAGTGAAGCACCATGACTGGGAACAAGAGCTCTGACTTCCCAGGGCTGCTCAGTAGGCCAAGCAGCAAACCTGGATGTGTGGAAGAAGTCAGCGCCTTGCACGGCCAATTAAGACACAGGAAAACTGAGAAGGGTCACATGATTGGGTGATACAATATTGGTGGGAGCCTGCTGCTGATGCTGTGAGTGGTTCAGAAGTTTACACAGCAGTAGAAGAGTATACATGCAATTCGATTAGTCAAAAGGAAGGTCTGCTTTATTTATTTTTTATTTTTTATTTTTTATTTTAAAGATAAAAGGAGGGAAACATTAACAGACATACAACATTTTACAACATATCACAAGCACAATACAGACAATACAG